>NC_056733.1:1063140940-1063435940 GCF_019279795.1 Protopterus annectens
TGTCAATATTCATAAATGTTATTTTTTCTAACTCTCTGCACCCTCTAGTGGTTAGCAGGTGCACATTTGCCTTCGGTAGTTCATAGGTTCATAGGTTCATAGGTAGGTTCATAGGTAGTTACTAGGCTATTGGCCCTAGGGCCTATACAAGCCTAGCCAAAAATGTACCCTGGCTTTCGCCACCCAAGAAAATTATTTTCCTGTGCCCCTGTCAAGCAGAACCACAGAAGTGATCCCCGGGGTGAATTTCCTATTACCCATCCAATATAGGTTCATAGGTAGGTACTAGGCTATTGGCCCTAGGGCCTATACAAGCCTAGCCAAAAATATATAGTGGTGCGTCTTTATCCATCCGTGGCCATACACTGCTTGGCAGGCTGTGCCTCCCTCATTCCCATGACTGAGCCTATCTCCTGCCTAGTTGCCAGATGGTGCATGAGCAATATAACCTTGTCGAGTTCCTCCAGCAGCTGAACCCTCTAATGAAACCCAGAAGAGCTGGGTCACAGTCTAGTCTTCATCCCCTTGTGTCACACGACTGTCAAAAATAACACAATCAGCATTCTGCAAACATAATTCATATCTGAATGGATTATTGCTATTTTATGAGTTATCAGCATGTACAACTAAATGAGATATGACCACAAATGGGTAGAAGCAGAAGTCTTATGTGTTCTAAAAATGTGTGAATAATAGCAATATACTCGGCGCACTCACTATAGCAGGGAATCAGTAAAATGACTCCATGCAGTATGTAACTCTTAGAACTTCTCATATCTCCATCTTAGAACAATGCAAATTCTAGAAATCTCTTAACTCCTGCACTCAAAGGTTGGTATAGGCACATCACTTACTAGTGCAGGTCATGGTATCAGGCACCGGACTGGGAAGGAGTGTCCAGCCCTGCTGATCCACAGTTTCACCCCAAATGATAAGCAAGTACCCTGTGGAAAACACGGTTGAACAATATAATGTATAACTATGCATACATTACAGGAAAGGCAATCTGCAGTGACTTCTAGAAATGTTGTCCAGATTCATGCTAACAGAAGGAGGTCACTGCCCTCTGCAGTGGGTGTTCTCACTGACTATGTTATATAGTGAGCTTGTATCTTTTTCGTCTGACTTCAAAGGCCCACTGAGTGGGTAACTTTTGGAAAGAATCCCACTATGTAAAAGGAAAAAATGAAGGTAAAAAGCAAGGTCTCAGTCAGCAGAGTCCTAAAGTACCAAGATGCCCAAAGAGGCTCTACCTTTGCATTCTTTTGCACTCCTGGCTCAACCTGTAATGCTTGGTGATGGTGTGAACTGATGATCAACTGGCCATGGAACAAATATTTGCAAAGAACACGGTCTTGAAACAAACAAACACTGAAAGCACCAGATCTATAGTGCAGGAGATAGCTCCTTAGAGGCACCTGATCTTGCAACTTAGAGAACCTTCAAGTACAGGTAATGACCACCAAGAACAATGTCTTACATGATACAGACTTCAAGGTTTACTTTACTAGACAGTTTGAAGCAAAAAGGCAAGGTCTATATCAGTCATGAAATTCAAGTCCAAGGAAGAGAAATGAAGACCTCTTGAAAGGTGGTTTAAGATGTCTCTGGAAGATTATCATGTGTTGAATCAGTAGAAACATGCACACTGAGTTCTGAGTTAAACAAGTTCCTGAGGCAGATTAGAATTTCTTTAAAACTAACCTACATTGAAGGTTTTCTGGCAGCTTCACCCACAAGTAAGACCTATGTTAGGAAGTTAGGTGAGATCATCAGATTTAATAAAACAGCCATGAGTGTTGCTGGTGCAAATTATCACAGTAGCTGAAGGGTGGGAGTGGGGGGTGAGGTGGTCACTGGCTTGTACTGGGACACACTGTTGTGCTATCAGGGTCCTGAATGCCTAAAATCATACTTGTCTCATCCACTATAAGATGGCAATGATACATTCTAGTCTTTCTTCTCTGAATGTTGCTAACAATGACAACAGCTGGAGGGCAAGAAGAGCATGCAAGAACCACCCCCACTACTGAAGGGAAATTGCATTCCCCATTGGCATTCCTGCTGCCCTGGGGAAATAAGGAGAAATGGGGGTGCAGAGCATTTTCCTTCTCATGGGACAAGGTGAACAAGAGGTCATCCTCTGAAGTCTCTTACTCTTGGAAAGTTTTGACTAGACAGGAAAGGACTAGAATTGTGAAAACTGAAGGCGTACACTTACTTCCACAGGATATGAATGGATGTGTTGATGCTGCCTTGATCTGTGGTTCTTTTGATGGCTGTACCATTTCTCTGCACTAGGGGTAGCCTTGATCTGTGGTTCCCTTGATGGCTTGTGCCATTTCTCTGCACTAGGGGTATGGGTGAATACCAGCTATTTTTACCTAGATGCTACACCATGGCCTACTTTACCTGAATTAAGTAGAACAGGCAGCCATGGTCTCATCTTTCTCTCCATAGCAGGCAGGCTGAAAGACATTGTTCTCAGCTCAAACAGGCATATGTATATTATTCCTCTTTCATGTGGGTGGTACTTGACCTGCACCAGGAAAGAGCTTAGCTAAATTCTCTAACAAAAACACAGCATCCATGAGACCGGACAACATCCCAGGCTGCGTTTTACACAAACTTCTGAATGAACAGGCTCCCCACTTAAGCACCATGTTCAATAATAGCCTTGCATCAGGCTTTGTGCCCACTGAATGATGCACAGCAACAGTTATCCCACTCCACAAAGGGGGAGCCACCACTGATCCCGGGAACTATCGACCTATTAGCCTGATGAGCCTGGTCTGCAAGGCCATGGAACGTATCATCATGGAACTCTTAAACAAAGACATTGGTAACCTCCAAACTCTGGATCCCACCCAGTTCAGGTTTGTGAAAGGCAGATCATGCCTCCTGAACCTGATCGACTTCTTTGAGGCAGTCACCAAAGCCGTGGAATAGGGTAAGGTGGTTCACACAGCCTATCTTGACCTCGCCAAGGCTTTCGACACCATCCCCCATTCTGGAATTATAGCTAAACTCACTAAACCAGGTATAAATCCCTATGTCACAAGATGGGTTGCCAACTGGCTCACTGACAGAACCCACACTGTAAAAGTTGCAGACTCCAAATCTGACCTCAAAGCAGTGACAAGTGGAGTACCACAGGGTTCCATCCTGGGACCTCTCCTGTTTGGTATCTACTTTTCTGAAGTACAGGCTAACACAGAAGGCCTCTGGCTAATGTAGTTCACAGATGACTGCAAACTAGGAGCCATAGTCAAGTCCCCAAATGATGTGGACATCCTACAGAAGGGCCTCGCTGAGACAGATGCCTGGTGTCAGAGCCATGGCCCATGTGGATGGGAAATCCCAAGCTCAATGCCAAAAAGTGCAGTGTCATCCCCTTTGGTAAAAACTCTGTACCCATGAACTACCACATAGACAGCAATCTACTTAACACCAAATGCGTGATAAGAGACCTTGGGACCCAGGTGGACAGTAGTCTCTCCTTTGATAGTCACATCGCCACAGTAGTCAGTCCTTCTACATGGCACACCTCATCATAAAAGGGTTCTCATCCAGGAAAAAAAGAGGTCATTGTTCCCCTCTACTCATCACTCATTAGACCCATTATAGAGTACAACGCCCCTTTTGGAATGTACCTCACAAGACATCTGCAGCAGCTGGAAAGGCCACAGAAGTACCTCACAAAGAGGATTACTGGCCTCAAACAAATGCCCTACACTGACTCCCTCAAAAAACTCCAGCGTTACTCCATAGCATATCACCTACTCCGAGGTGATCTCTGCCTAACATATAAAGCTATGTCAAACCCAGAGATGTTGGACATGCTACACCTAAAGAAATCCCAATCCCTCTGAGCTACACACTCTAGGGACCTAAACCTTGTCACCACAATAGGACACGCTGGAGGGATATATTCCTGTCCCAGAGACTTCCTATACTCTGGAACAAGCTACCCATCTATGTCAAGCAAAGTTCTTCATTAGCGCTCTTCAAGAAAAATCTTGATGAGTGGATGGGAAATAGGAAATACACCCAGGGATCACTTCTGAGTCTCTGCTGGATAGTGGCACAGGAAAATAACTTTCTTGGGTGGCATAAGCTATGGAACCTTGCTGGCTAGGCTTATGTAGGCCCTTGGGTCGATAGCCTAGTACCTACCTATGAACCTATGAACCTATTAGCAAAGCAGGTTCATTTAAAAGAAAGGTAACCACATGCTGAAAATTATGGGCAAGTTCACCAGTGAAGAGCCTAGTGAAAAGGTCTGACACTAGTAGAAGGGCCATGAGGGGGAGGTGACTCTGTATTCACTGACACTTCACTGTCCACTGAGTACCTTCATTCTTTGGTGGGTGAATGGTATATTTAAGACTGTGGCTTTCTTAAGGCATGAGGATGTGATCTTCTGCCCACTTCTATGTCCTTACCAAGCAAGTGAGGGCCATGATTTCCTGAGTCATCTCTGTCTGCAGGCAGGAAGGACTGATATTGCAGAATATCCAGTACCACAATGGAGGAGGAAAGCCTCTGGTGATTGTAATTACTCTCAGGGCCTGTAACTGCAGAAAGATCCTATCAGCAGCTATTATCAGGGTCACTTAATGGGACCACCAGTATCCACTCAAACAGGGGACCATTAGGTGCCTCTGCTATGTCATAGTCTCTACTATCATGACAGTAAACAACTTGTAAATGTTCTAAACACTAAATATGGGCTGAAAAGCAACATTTTCTGCTGAAAATTAAGTCTGCCCCAGTGAAGTGAAGGAAGTTCCTGTGAGGATCATAAACACTGCCATCACAGAACCCATCTGTCATGTCCAACAAGTCCATTTAGATGACCTGACAAAGATGCATGATCATCTGGAAAGTCTCATTCAGCATTTGACTTACTAGATATGCTTTTTGAAGCTTGTGAAGTCCATCATGAGATGGAAATCTGCCATCCTCTTCAGAAACAGGAAGGGGTAGAAAAATAACTTCTTTCCTAAGAAGAAACTAACTAATCAGCCTTTTTAGGGTGCAGTCTCTGAGCTTGATCTAGGATCAATGTGAAGACTGCTTAGTCTTTTGGCATTGTTCTTTTTGGAAAAGTTTCTAAGAGCTCCAGTGGTTGGCCATTTGATAATGTGTATTATGGTCCCCAAAGCTACTGCAGATATAGAAAATCAGCCTCCCATATGCAGTCACATGGAGTAGTCAGGATGGCTGCAGTACTGGCAGTGTAAACTGTCTTTGGAAGACTTCACATGGAGGCCAATACAGGGGCAAAACTCACCTTTGATTAGTTGCCCTTTCCATCCTGTAAGTGTGCTTCTTCATAAGTAGATGGGTTTATCTTGAAGAAGAAGAACATGATGAAGATGGGGGGAACAACATCATATGGTGATCACTACCTTTCTTCTGTATTACAGATTTCCAGAAATGACTCGAGAAGTCTGTCCAAAAATAATCTTATCCCACAAAGGGGCTTCCAACAGAATGCCCTGTCTCCTCTCTCAGCTCATCTTTCGAGAATGATAGTAGAGAGTATTCCATGCCTCGCCGAAGAAGAAAATCCTCTGGTGTTTAAAGGCATATTCATAAACATATTTTCCTGGCCATAGCATGAGCGCAGTCAAAATTGCAGTACATGTCACAGGAAACCCATTGAAAAATTGGTTGCAATAGTCTTTATCAGAAACTCCTTCATCCCAGAATCAGGGACATGATATCTGGATGTTTCTACCCCATAAAATAGCATCTTTCAGGAGAGGTGCCAGTGTGAATGCTGCAGGGTTCCTTAACTTTTTTCTAACAAAACTGGTTTAGTCTGTTTTGAAGACAAGGTGAGATGCTGCAGACAAGCCCATAATATGTCTCTCAAAAGGATGGGTAATCTGGAGGTAACTATATGGAAGCTTTCATTAATTACGCATATGTCAAAAGCAAGGATCTCATCATCTTCATACTCCACATTTGTTAAAATAAGAAACATCTTTACTGAATTATCACTTATAGGCAAGCATACATTTATACTAATAAAAACAAACTATATTGACATATTTTCAGTTGCAAACATTATACATCACATATAATATTCTATAAAGTCATTGTCAGTCAAACATTACATAGCTCATTCAGTTCCTGCCTTCCCTTAATCCTCATTCCTCCTCCAAAATATTATTCTGAATGTATTGTTCCCACACTTCCCATTTCTTTCTATGTAATTTGCTCCTACCCTTTTCTAAAGATCCTACTGTCAGTTCTTTTATCTTTGTTACTATATTGGCTTCTTCTAATACAGCTGGTTTAGAATTTGATTTCCATTTTCTATTTATTTTTTTGGTAGCCACCAGAATTAAAGCCAGCAAGGCCTTACTATGTCTAGACAATTCCTATTCCATATCACAGCTCAAAAAATATTTTCCTTAATTCCATCTATTTGCTCACTTAAGCATTTCTAACAGTGTATCTGCAGGGAATTTTTAAATTCTGTGAACTCATTAGACTCCCAAAAAATATGTTCCCAATTACCACTTTCTTCCCCATCACACGTCCAATGTTTGCAATCTACCTGAGGAAAAATTATTTGGAGTCTGCTTGCAGTATAGAAACACCTATGCAAACACTTCCAGGCAAAGATCCCAAATCTTCTAGACTTTGTTCCATATGTGGGAGCCATACATATGCCCCCCATTTGTTTCCTTCTGAATTGCTTATCCAATCTCTCTTCCCAGTCCTTTCTAACCACTTCTGATTGATTCATATAGATATCATGCAATATTGTATATGCCCTACTAATTATCCCTTATTTAACAATAGCTTCTGTTCTAGATTGTACTAAAAACTCTACCAGTGCTGGTCTTTCACCCAGGATCCCCTTATTTCATTTTTATTTTACTATACTCTGATATCAATCCTTGATAGGGAAGGTGATCTCTAGCCTGCAGTCCAATTGAATTCTTGGCCTCTTCCCATTCTGTTAACTTTCCCTCTATAATTACTTGTTCCCATGACCTTGGTTCCTTTGCCAGCTTTTTCCAGTAAATTCCAGCCCCCTCTTGCTTATTCTCTGTACCCCTAATTGCAGTCATCCCTATGAGCAGAATCTCCTTTATCCATTCCCAAGTTGGCTTAGTTCTTAAAATATTTTCTGTTATTTTATAAATATAATATTCTGCATGGTTGTTGTTATTCTCCTTACAGATCTGCATCCAAAATCCCAGTCTTTCCTTGTTATTTGAGCTTCCCCCTGTTTCATCAACATCCCTTTCTAGTTTGAATTATAGCTTATTGTTTGCATTATGTATAGGAGCCTTAATGGTGTAGCTCTGAAATACCCCTTCAAATCAGATAATCCCAAACCACCTTGTTCTATTGGAATGATCATCTTATCACCCTTGAAAGTTGCCCTCTTCCCCTCCCAGATAAAATCCTTCAACTATTTATTAATTGCTATCAACGACTTCTCCTCTGGTTGATAAAAATATGCCTGACCTGTGTTTAAAACTAAAGGGACTAAACATATTTTGCTTGTATCTCGCTATCCATAAAACAGAGTTTCCAGTTCTCAGTTTTTGTATTACCCCTTTTTACATATCCTTATCTACCATAACAGAATTATTTTTAATCCATACTCCTAAGTACTTCATTTTATCATGTCCCATAAATATGGGTATTGCTGAACCAATTCATGTGTATGTACATAATTTACAGCTATTGCCTTTGTTTTATCATCATTAATTTTGTATCCCGAAAAACCTTGAAACTGTCAGAATGTTCCACAACACTGAAATGTCCTTTTCTGGTTTTATCGGGTATAGAATAATATCATCTGCAAATAGAATCAGCTTTTCTTGACTATCATACCAATTATATCCTTGAATTTCTGAATCTCTTATTTTCTTTACCAGTGCTTCTAAATATAATGCAAATAGCAAAGGGGAAAAAAGGACACCCCTGCTTGGTCCATCTGCTCAAACAGAAATTATCAGAGAGGAATCCACCCACTTTAATTTTCACCTCACATCCCTCATATATCCTCCTAATCAACCTTAAAATTTTATCAGGGAATGCAAATGCTTCCATTACCCTACTCATAAAATACCATCTTAATCTGCTGAATGTTTTCTCTGTATCGAGGCCTAACAACAACAGTGGCATTTTCTTACATGCTTCCCTTTGGATCATCATTGCTTTATTAATGTTATCAAATGTATTTATTTATTGGCATTTGATTACCAGGAAAGTCTGACTGGGAAGGAACCCATTTTCAGTGCAGGGCTGGGGAGAAAAGCTCCAAAGTATTACAAAATATTTTAAGAACAATAATTTTACAGTCTTTAAAAATAATACAAAAAAAAAAACAAATACAGTTTAAATAATTATACCAAAATAGACATCTTATGAAAACATTCCTTAAGAATAGATGCAAGTTATATGGCAATGATTTAATATTTAGAGAAATTTTAGCCAGTTTATAGAGAAATTAAAGGCAAGTTAGTATAATACAAACAGAAATTGCAATACAAAGTGAGAGAAAAGCAGACATGGTATATTTAGAGAGAGAAAGAAAAGGGAGAGAAATTGATAGAAGTAAGGAAGTGAGTGAAGAATGGAGAGTCAGGAGATGTAAGATATGAATAGGTATCTGTTCACATTAGGGATACAGTTTATCTTGGTGTTGAGCAAGAACAGAGCCAGGTTGTGGCTAAGAAGACTTTCAGAGTGATTTTGAAGGATGGGAAATGTTTGTCTCCCCTCCACAAAACTACATTGATCCATATCTATCAATTTTGGCATCACCTTTACCATTGTTTTAGCCAGTTATAGGCATAAACACTTTATAATCATGGCTCAAAATTAAGATGGGCCTGTAAAAGTGGAGTCGATGGGGCTTTACAATCTTTAAGTATTACAGCCACCACAGCTTTCTTCCAGGATGCTGGTACTTTTCCTCTTTTTAAAATACTGTTAAACAAAACCTTCCAGATCTTTATCACTTTCTTCCTGCCTAGCTTCCAAACTTTCACAGAAATACCATCTGTTCCTGGAGACTTTCCTGTAGATTGGTTATTCATCACAATTTTATCTCATCTCCCCTATCCTAAACGTTAGTATTTGATCTTGGCATATTTACTATTCCTTAAACATTTCCATTTGTACTTTTTCTTGATTTTCACATTTTTCTGCTTTATAATAATTTCCATAAAATTTCCAAAATGTTTCTAATACCTCTACAGGGTCTCTTGTTATAGGTTCATTAGTTCATAGATTGGTACTAGGATAATTGCCCTTGTGGGCCATTTTAAGCCTATCCAATTACCCCATGCAAGAATCAAACCCTGCACATTGTTTCTGTAAGGCAAATACATTGACCATTATGCCAACCTCCCTTATTTCCTTTTTTATAGACTCCCTAAGCTTAGCAACAACCCTTTCTGTTGCCTTATAGCCATTGTACTAAAAGCTTTTGTGTTCTAGAGTTATTATCAAAAAACAATTGCTTAACAGCAGTCTTTCTAAACTCATGCATGTTATCAAGGTAGTCCCTTATTTTCTCTTTAGCACTCTGAAATTGCAGCTCTTCTTGTTCTGTGAGATTCCCCCTATTCAGCAAAACTTTGACCTTTGTCAGCCTCTCTGAACCATTCTTGTCGCTTCTTAGTCATATCTCTTTTTCTTTTATTTACACCCTATTTTTTAAACTCCACTTTAATTTTATCCCACTTCTTAGCTATATTTTCATAAGAAAATTCTGTCTTCCTTAATACCTCTCAAATAATTTCTACTATCCATTCCTTAAATTCCTTTGTAAAAGATGGGTGGGGAAGCACCAGTGTCTCATTTTTATTTCATTACCCTGCATTTTTATTACTGGCGCCTGGTTTGAAATAGTTGTTGGATGTATATCAAAACTTTCAATTAAATGCACATGTTCATGTGAAATATAATTTCTGCCTAGCCTACTCCAGTTTTTGTACCTTGGGGAATAATATGTAAATTCTCTCTGAACTCTTTACTACTAAATTCACATCTTTCACACCAAGTATTTTCATAAATTTCTTCATAAATCTACCCTATTTTGTTATTTTTCCCTTCTAGACCCTCTAGATGCATTCTCATTGTTGCAAATTAAATTCCAGTCTCCACTTATAAGTGATATTCCCTATTGAAAGCTGACTAATTATACCACAATTTTCTTAAGCTCTACTGTAGCAGTTTAGGTGAAATATAAATACCTGCCAGTGTAATCCTCTTCCCTTGCCAGTAGCCCTTGATTACTGCAAATCTACCATTATTGTATTTTTCCTTCTTCTCTCCCTGTTGGAGCTCCTATTGCAATTAATATAAGCATTCCCCTTTACATTTGTCTCAGATATTCCAATGAATAATTATCCTGAAATTCTTTTTTTACCAAATTCACATGCTAAGTTCTTTCAAAATGTGTCTCCTGTTGCATAACTATTTACACTCTGCATTTTCTAATATAGTTAATTATTCTTTATTTTCTGTCCTTATTTCCACTTGTTATATATAACAACATTTTTTTAAATTTGTGTGTAGTATTGCAGCATTTTTAAAAGTCTAATTTCAGCTAATGATTGGCAGTTTGATCATTTATACTGTTGTTTCTTGTCATATTTATTTGAACCTATGTTACATCTTACAAAACTTTTTGGTTTAATGAAAACCCTCAGACAAAAAACAAACACATCCCAGAACACCCAAGAACTTATTAACTTAATACAAACATGCACAACTATATTCATCTTCAAATAATGAAGTTTAAACCTCCTAATAAAAACAATTGTCCCAGACTGACAGCCATACTCACAGGCTTGAATTAACCTACTATGAAGGTTATCCATGCTAAGATGCATGGCACAGCCTGTGCTTCAGTTTACATTAAGTGCTGTCTGTTTTTGTTTTTATCTTTATTCCTCACCCAGATGTAGAAAACAACTTGAATGCTTTCAGAAAACATTATTGTCTAGCTATTGAAAGAATGAATTGGCTGCTTTATAGTCCTTATTAGCCTGTCTCCATAGTAACATGAGAACCAGATACACCATTGCCTTCCACTACTGTGAATATTTATTTGCTAGAAGAAAACTTTTTGTTATATTCAGTGTTCTTTTATTTACTTGCTTCCCTTTAAAACTTGTTATTAGATCAAGGAAAGAGCCTTAATCCAGTCATTCCTCTATGCAAAAGTAAAAACATATATAGCAGTTTTGTTTATATTATGCTCTTTTGTCCATGATTTCTTTTCTTTTTATATTTCAGTACCTATATTTCTTAAAACTGAACAAAAAGAAAGAAAGAAAAAGGGAAAATAGTGGTACCTCTTTACTTTAGTATCCCTATTACACACAAAAAATAGCTGAAAAGCTTTACTTTGTAGCATGCAGTATATCTCATGCATTATAAAAATACTGTTAAAAACAAAATTTGTTTTACTTACAGTTACCTCTTTCCTTCCTCTTCTTCCACTCCTTAAAGTTCTTCCAAACACTAAAGACGAATAGTGGGGCATATGCTATGGAGTCCCCTACAAGTTTAACAAAGTCAAAAGAGTCCAATGTTTCCAGGTTTTCTTGTTCCTTCATATTTCACAAATGTAATTAATAATTTGTAATTCATTAATTTCCAAGTTTCTGGGTTTCATCTTGTTGATCTTCATCTCTCAAATCCAGTCTCTGGTTCATTTCCAGTATACTCCTAGTTTTTCTAGTCAACTCCTGAGCTTTTTTCTGTGTCTCAAGCATTTTCCTTTTGGACACTGTAAAAGGTTTCACTGCCATAATCTCTCTATAAGCTTTATTATCAGAAGAAAAGAAGCAGAATACCCTTCTGTTTGATAGCTCACTGTTCTGCATGAAAAAGTACTTTGACCTTCCAAGAAAAATTACTCTGAAGATAGCTAGATACAGCAGCTTGAATCTCAAACTTGCTTATCAGCATTCCTCCATTAGTGGAATACATTTACTCCTTTTCTGCCTGGGGTACAGAGAGTAATCATTTTCTACAACCACTCTATTGTCTCCCACTTTTAGTACTTTGTCCCCACAACTTTGTCAACATCAGCTTCTTCCACTGGTAGGATTGCATCTTTACTATTAAAGGTATTGGCTGGTTTTCCATGAACAGGTTTGATGCATACTTACAACGTGCCCTTTCAATCAACAACTCCTGCTGTGAAATACTAGTCCAGTTTCTTATTTGTGCTTTCATAAAATTAATACAATCAAATCCTTCTGTTTTCTCTGGTACAGCAGAAAATTTTAGGTTTTCCCTATGTGCTCTGTCCTCTTATTCTACCATTTTTTGAAACATCTCTCCTTGAGCAGTCTCATAGTCAGGCAGACTTTTCTCATTTCATTCTCTGATTTTTGCAGTTTTGTCAACTCATCTGAATATCTGATTAAAGCTTCTTCCATTTTTCCACCCTTTTGTTATTTGAGTTGATATACTCCTTCAGTGTTCCACTGATTTTAAACAGCTCTGAGCACATTTGACTTACTTTTTTCTAGATTAATGGAAGTCATGTCTTGCACTAAAGCTGGAGCTTGAACTGCTTTGTGCTAAACAGCTGCAGGCTTCTTCCCAGCCAGTGTTTTCTCCTCACCTTTTGTGATTGATTTTCTTTTAGGTGATCTAAATTTCTTTTTTGCTGGCTTTCAGGTAGTGCACTTATTAGCCAGAAACTAAAATGTACACCAAAAGTCAAATTCACTAACTCTCTTTTCTGAGTTTCTGTTTTTACACTGGGAGAGCAAAAATTAAGGTGCGACTTTGTGTGCAGCCATGTTGGAAGTCTCCATACACCTCCACATTAAGAAAAAGAAGGAGACGGTCCCTATCATTTGTACTATCAGGGAGTAGCTTGAGCTCAACCATTCTACGGGACAATCAGTCAATGGCAGGTGGGCACCAGGTGTCAGATGAGAGGCTCTGGTTCATGGAATATATATTCAAGGAGGCATTTGCTCATGACAGACCTGTGAGTGGGCTTTGTATTGATATCAGACTATGACCTCCGAGGGTATATTCCTGCACACGCAATGACAAAGAACATACAGCGTCAAACAATACATGCACTGTTAATACCAGAGGCAATGTCTACAGGTCCACCCAGTACAAGAAGAGCCAGAGGGTCTCTTAAAAATATATAGCGAGCCCCCCTTCATATCAGAGTAGGTAGGTGGAACAGATTCCCAAACTTGAGTGCAATGATTGAGCCTTCATTGGGATACAGAAGAGTTCACTACATATAAACAGGTTTATTACACTACTGCTGCTGTGGATGCCTGCTTGTGGTTGGGTTGATACATGAAGCTCAGGACTCACTTTAAAAGGTGAATACCCAAGGGATGTCTCTTCTGCTTCCTTGAGCATTGCTAAACAATGAAGAGTTTGAAATGCTTCATCACTAGCTAAGGAAAGCACAGTTTTCAAGGAGCAAGATACTGTACCAGTGATGCACCTAGAAAATGAAGGCTTTGCTCATGTCTGACCTCCAGATGCCTTACCTTCTCCCTTCACTTTGGTCTGCTCAGGGATCATGAGAGGAACCTTCCTGCTTATACCCATGCAGATTATTGTCCAAGGACACCATTCCTTCATAATAAACTGACGCAGGCTTCCTGTTTCACACATTTTCTTCTCCTGTGGCCATCTTGTAGAGCTCAAAGTCATGACGTTCTTTCAGAGTTTTCTCAAGGCAGTAGAAACAATCTTGATGCAGGTACTGGCCAGTAATCTAGTGGTTGGAAAATCATCTTGAATTGTTTTCTTAGACAATAAATGTGGAAAGCTTTATTATGACACATGATATGTTATGGATGATCTTAGGATTAAGCTCTGAACTTTGCGAGTGGCACTAAAACAAACATGGTAAAGCATAGGCTGAGTGCATCCTCCTAGCCAGTAGATGACATCTTGATGTGTGCTGACAAGAGGTATGTGTGACCGCTAGTGCAGAGCTGGAGATTTCAAGAATTTATGCTCAGCTGTGGATATGACAACAGGAAATCCCCACAATTGCTCAGAACAGAGAGCCTTCAAATCAACTCCATAAATCCCCAGCCAAGTCTGAACTACATGTGTTTGCTTAATGTAGAGAGTTTGGTTATTTTACTCTAAATTTCTAATTTAGACTTTGAGCAAATTTGCCTTTTGCCATTAAGACTTTTTATATGTTTACAATTTGCTTGTCATGTTGATAATAGAATCCTGTTGCTTTGTGTGTTAAGGTAGTCATTAACTGTTACATTTGAAGTTATATCTCAGCTCCACTGTTTACATGTTAAGACTGCCCAGAACAGGAGTCAGTTTGCCTATTATATTTGATTATTTGCTAATCTATGTCAAAATATTTTTTCACACATACCCATTCAGCAGAGTGATATATTTTTGTTTCCATTTTTGTCAAAGCAGAAACTGTAAAGTAAAACAGTGGAGAAGTACATTTGAAAAAAAAAGACATTTTATTCTGAAACCTTCTTTAATGTTGATGGACATGCTACAGCCGTCAAAATTTGTAGAACTTTCCAGTATTATTACTGCTCATCCATGCATCTAAGATCACTGTTAGCAGAACTAACAAAAGTTGTGTGTACAGTACACGCAACAGATTTTGTGTCAGATCCAAACCCAGTAAGTGTCATTTAGACAACTGGCTTAGCTGGTACCAGTGACACATTCCAAGATACCAGCCGCTGTTTCCCATCTGTTTCCAGACTGCTGACTTTAATGCAGCCTCACTTATGTTTTTGCTTGTGCAGTAGTTTTGTTACGGTGAGGAAGAAACGTCAGATAATTCAACATAGGAAATGGAACCTCTTTATTTCCATAAGTATTTCCAAAGTCCTGAGAGGCTTTTAAATGTAAATTCTGGCAGGGTGAGAACTGTTGTGTTCTCAAGCAGGTATTGTATTATCAATGACAAAATTTGCAAAATTTCCCTTTAATACAGCGGAAGTACTATATACTACTGAGTAATATTTAGTGTCCTTGTTTGCCTTGCTGAAACTCTGGCAAAATAAGACATACATGACATGTTAGCAAGGGGAAAGAAGGTATTTCTGACTTGTTTACTCCTTTCCAGAAACATGTCTTGGCCCTACCACTAGAGGGATTTTCCTTCTAATTTTGGGTTCTTTTTTTCTTTATTTCAGTGATCCCTACAGTAACTAAACGATTCATTGTGCATGCAAATCATATCCGGTCCTATCAGGATTACAGTCTCAGATGATATACAAGTGGGAATTCTGGGAAATAAACAGCATCTAACATTGGGCAGTTGCATCAACAGCTTTTGTGTTGAACAATAGTCCTGCCGCAGTACACTGCTCTGCACAGGAAGATCTTTGACCTACCAAACCCAGTCCCTGTCCACAGTGTTGCCTGTTGCCCATTACAGGTATTCCCTTTTCTGGTCACTAATCAAATTATTTTCTGCTTCTCGCTAGTGAGGAACCCTATTGCACAGCATGGGCTTTATGGGCAGGCTGATAACGCCAGTGACAACACACAAATGACCAGTTTACAAATGACAGCCATGGGTGATCTTGACAAAGGAAATGCTGAATGTAAGCGATGGGGCATTACAAGGAATCATAAGCATACAGCAAAGTGGTCTGAGGACATCAGCTTTATTTGATACAAGGTTGTGGCATGTAGTATAGAAAGGGGTGCCAACAAAGGACAGTGTCACTGCCACCCCTAAGAATGAGTGAGATAAATAGCAATAAAGCCTGCCCACATTCATGAGAGTTGAGAAAGAAAAGTACGGTATATCTTTAGCAGAGAACTCAAAGGATGATACATCTTGGAGAGCAGCAGATGAAGGTACTTGCAGCATAATGCATCTGAATGACCAAAAATTAATGATCACCTCAATGTGGCAAGCTGCACATGTCACATAGACATCACATATCCCTTGCTTACCTTGGAAATTCACTCAGTATGCCTGGCTTTATCCAACTGTCTTTAGCTGGCATTTTCTATGTATTTAATTTCACATCAGCCAGCCAATTAACATTCCTTCAAATTCATCTGAATATATTATTTATTTATTTATTTGTTTATTTAAATTTGTTGATAGGGAGTGTCCGACTGGACGTGGGTCCGTTTTCAGCGGAGGCCCGGGGAGAAAAGCTCCACTGTAAAATAAACAGACAGTAGTTACATTGGATTACATAGCGATTAACAATTTAACATAGAAATTACTTACAACATATTTACAGATGAAGAACATAGTACATCAGTAGACAACTAGAATCTTTATCTGTGAAGTACATAACAGGCATTAACAAATGTAACAATGAGAAGTTCCTGCTGTATAATAAGTACTAGGCTTATGAGCATCTGAGCTTGCTATCATCAAGGTAGTTAGTGGAGGTGAAAGAAAGGTAGTAGTTGGATGGGGTGGATGATATTAGAGTGGGAGTTGCAAGGGCATAGCCAGCATGTTTTAGGTGCTCTTTTAATAAAGTTTTGAAGTTGGTGCATGATGGTACTGAGGTAATTGTGGGTGGGAGTGAGTTCCATAATTTGGCTATGGCGCAAGAGAATAGTGCTTCACCAGCAGAGTTATTGGCTTTAGTGATCTGCAAGTGATTTTTGTTGCTGGATCTTAGTGGTCTGGTGGTGTGATAGGGTTGGAGTAGATTCTGGAGGGATGGGACATTTAGTGGATGGTTTACTAGTTTGTGGGCGAGTGAGAGTTGATACCACTGAAGGAGGTGAGGGAGGTCAAGCCAGCCCAGTTCAGCAAGTGAGAGACAGTGGTGACTACGGTAGGATGCCCCTGTGGCGAATTTGGCGATTTTGTTGTAGCAGGTCTCTAGCTTGTTTAGATCACATTGCCTTAGGTTGGTAAATACTGGAGAGGCATAAAGTAGGGTGGAGATAAGGTGGGAATTTGCTATTGAAATCTTTGCTGCTTTGGTGAGAAATTGTTTATTTCTGTAAAATGCTCCTAGTTTTTTGTGGACTTTTTTATGGTCATGGATATGTGAATGTCAAATTTTAGTTTATTGTCTATTTCTACTCCTAACAATTTGGTGTGTTCAGTTGGGTATATAGCGGTGTTGTCTTTTGCTGTGATGTTAAAGTGAGAGTTGTTTTGAGTATGTTTGGTGTGTTGGAAGATGAGTAGTTTAGTTTTGTTTGGGTTGAGTATTAATTGGGCATCGGATAACCATGTTTCAACAGAGGAAAAGGCTTCCTGTGTGACTTTTTGCAGTTTGGGTAGGGACTGGGCTGAGCAGATGATGGTTGAATCATCTGCGTATTGGATGAGTGTGCCATGTTTGGTGGCAGAGGCTAGATTATTGGTGTAAACAGAGAAAAGTAGGGCTCCAAGGATGGATCCTTGGGGAACCCCTATGGAGACAGGTAGTTGGGGAGATATGTCATTCTGCCATACAATGGATTGTTGGCGGTCAGACAGGTAACTCTGAAACCAGTTGGTGACTGATTGTGAGAAGGATAGGTTATTGAGGACAGAGATAAGTTGTTTGTGTGGGACCATGTCAAATGCTTTAGATAGGTCTAGGAAAGTAGCAGAGGAGAGATAGCCATTGTTTTTATACTGAAGGATAGTGTTAGTAAAGGAGAGCAAGGCAGTGGTGGTGCTATGCTTTGGTCAGAAACCATGCTGAGTACTGGAAAGGAGGTTGTTAGTAAGGAGGTAGTGTGAGACCTGAGAGTGTATACATCTCTCTAGTATTTTGGAGAGTGGAGAGAGAATAGCTATGGGGCAGTAATTGGTTAGTTCTGCAGAGGGTCCGCCTTTGTGGAGGGGAATTATATGTGAGACTTTCCACAATGTGGGAACGTAACTTTCTGACAGAGATCGGTTAATCAAGATGGATACTGGGTAGGCCAGAGCATCAGCTGCGATTTGTAGGTATTCACTTGGGAGGTTGTCTGCTGCTAATTTGGTGGGTTTAAGTTTAGTTAAGAGTTTTTTTATGTTGGAGGTAGGTACAGGAGAAAAGAGAAGGCAGTGGGAGATTACTAGTTGAAGGTGTGGGTTGGAGGGAGGGGTTGTGTTGTTTAGCTAGTGATAGTATGGTTTGGGTGAAGTGTGTGTTGAATGAGGTAGCAATATTTTCTGAGGAGTGAGGGATGTTAGGAGGAGGGGTACTGACTTTACCTGGGTGGAGGATGGAGTTTATGGAGGACCAGAATTGTTTGGGGCTGTGTTGTGGGGAGTCTAGGGCAGACTGGTAGTATTGGAATTTGTCCCATTTTATTAGCTTTTTGACTCTATTGCGTAGTTCTAGGAATTTCTGTCTAGCTGCGGGGGTTTTGGTTTTGCACCAGTGCTCCCAGGCTTTATTCCTCTTCTTCATTTCTGACTTAGTGGTTTTCTGTAGCCATGGGGAGGGTTGTGCTTTGGTTCTGGAAAATCTTATGGGGGCATGGTAATTAAGGATGTTCAGGAAGGTAGTATTAAAAAATTCAACTGCGTCATCTAGACTGAGGTACTTTAGAGCATGCCAGCTACATTCTTTGAGGGATGAGATGAACGTGAGAGGGTTAAAGTTTATTTTTTTACGTATTTGATGATAGATGACAGGTTTAGCTTGGTACAGGTATTTTTTGAGTAGGAATGTTGGGGAGTGATCACTGAGGCTATCTAATAAGCAGCCTGTTATATATGCCTGGGGGTTCTTACTGACTAGTATCCAATCCAGGGTAGTGTGCTTGCTGGAGTTTTTATTTATCCTTGTTGGTGACTGGACTAGTTGGGTGAAGCCATGAAGGTGTACATGATGGGTTGGATTGTGGCCAGAACAGGATTGCCAGTCAATATTGAAATCACCTAAGATGATAGTTTCTTGGGGGAGATGGTGGGTAGACCAGCTGAGGAGGTTTTCTAGTGGAAGGATGTTTTGGCCAGTTGGGAAGTAGCATCCAATTATGTTGATGGTTTTGTTTTGGTTAATTTTGAGGTTGGTATATATTATTTCTTCATTGCCTATTTGTGGAGCTGATGATTTTAAGATCTGGATGTTTAGATGCTGTTTAAATATTATAGCTACACCACCTCCTTTTTTGTTTAGCCGGTCTACTCTTGGAATGCCGTAACCTGTAGGAAGTATTTGCTCACTGGTAATGTGAGGTTTTAGCCAGGTTTCTGTCAGGATGACTATATCTGGGGAGTATAAGTCTATGGTGGCATGGAGTTCATGAACTTTGTTGGATACACTTCTAATATTTAGGCTTAGTAGAAGGAAGTCACTTGGCTTTCTATTGACTGTAATATGGGAGAAGTTGTGGTTTCTAGTCTGATTATGAGGATTGGGGTTGGAGATGGTAGGGCCAGGGTTGGGGTGGATGTCTCCACTTAGGGCTAGTTTTGATATGCATGAGATTATTAGTTTTCTCAGTTTTTGAATGTGTTTGTTTATAAGGGAAACTTTATGATTGTGCTCTGTGGGTAATAGGTATGGTGGGAGGGTTACTATGTTAAGTTGTAGAGATGCGTTACGTTTGAGTAATATAGTTGGTAGAATATGTGGGGTGCATAGGGATGGTTCTTGAGCTGGTGGGAGGGAGCTGAGTGTGTGTGACACCTGTGTGGTGGTTGTGAGTAGTAGTACAGTGGTTGTGTTTGATTGGGGAATGATGAAGCTTTGGTAGGATGTAAGATATGCAAGGAGAGTGCATGCAGTGAGCAAAGGAAAGGTATGCTTGTACATGTTGGTTGAGGAGGTGTGATAGTAGAGGGAATATGGAGGAGGTAGTGTTGGGTTAGCTGTGGTTGGCTATTGGAAAGATGGGAGGGGTTTGAGTGCAATAAAGGTGGGACCACTGGGGGCGGGAGGGAATAGGGGGCAGGGTGTGGAGCGAAGTGGGTAGAGACCCTGTTAGGGTCTTGTATGAGGGGCTGGAAACAATCACAAAGCAAGACAAGTATGTGTTAAGAAACAATCACAATTGACCAAGGACTGCTCTGAAACTGTAAGTCTTTTCTTAATTTCTCAGGTGGAAAACCAGGATAACCTTGTATCAGTAGGCTACTGTGGTCATAGTTTAAATTAACAAACACACAGTATTGATCAGTTATGGATACTATTTGCTAACAGAAGGGAATAAGAGAAAGTGGAAGATGTGTGTGGTGGTGCGGGGGGGCTGCTTACAGCCAAAGCACAGTGCTCACCAGGGGAAAATGAAGATTGGCTCAAACAGGTAGACACATACTCAAAGTTAACTGTAGCTGTTTGCAGACAGTTCAGACCCAGACTGCACTTTTCTTATAGGAATGTTAAAGGTGGTACTGCAGTTGAATACTTAAGAGTGGTGTTAGGTCTAGAAAAGCAGAGTAGAGAGAGGAGTAAGCACTTTTGAGATGGTAAATATATATTATAAAGATTATAAAAAAAAAAAAAAAAAAAATATTGGATTCTGTGATCAAAACAATCTCTTTCTAGAAGGAAAGCTTGTTATTTTCAAACAATATTTTATTATTTGAGTTTTTGCTTTCCCATATTACATTATTTTATTTGGAAATTTTGTATCCTAGCTATTAACTGGTGCTGTCTTAAGCTTGCTTATACACAAATAAAGCAGTTGATTAGAAGTGCTGAGAGAATACATTTGAGCTTAAATTCTAGAGACAGCAAACTGTGAGCTCGAAGAAGTTTTTCATTTGTTCATCTTTGTTTTGCAATGAAAAAAATGCAGGAACCCCATAGTGAACCTTACAGGTTCAGCTTTCACATGAGAGGTAGTGATTTAAAGTACAAGTTACACGGTTTAGAAAGTAGATTGATTTTAAATTATGGTACTTTACATCCCAGAGGATTAAATTTAGAAGCAAATATTACTATATGATTTATTTTGTTTATAATATGCCATTATGATTATATGTTTTAAAAAGATGGGTTGAATATTGTCACAGGTTTCTGGTGTATTTAAATGGCAATTTTAAAATAATGCTTCAAAAATGCTTTAAAAGTTTTTTACTTAGAATATAATTGATTTATTGAACAATTGTATAATTGATTGATTGATGGAATTGTCTATTTTGATGGTTCACTTGGTATATAAAAAAGTTTGTGTGCATCATGTAAATTATCCTTGAAGGCAAAAAGCAATTATTAACACCTCAAGTGATGCAGACATCCTACAGAAAGGGTCATTGAGACCAATGACTGTTGTCGAAACCATGGCCTTAAGCTTAATTCCAAAAATGCGTTGTCATCCCCTTTGGCAAAAATTCAGTTCCCACTAATTACCACATCGATGGGAGCCCACTGAACACTGAAGGCATTATAAGGGATCTGGGGGCACAGGTTGACAGCAATCTCTCCTTCGACCACCACATTGCCACTGTGGTCAGAAAATCCTTCTATGTGGCACATCTCATTGCCAAGGGTTTTACATCCAGGAAAAAAGAGGTCATTATTTCTCTCTACTGTTCCCTCATTAGGCCAATTATAGAGTATAATGGCCCATTTTGCATATACCTCACAAGACACCTGCAACAGCTGGAGAAGCCACAAAAGTACCTCATAAAGAGGATCCTAGGCCTTAAACACATGTCCTACATGGACAGACTCAAAAAACTCCCAACTATTCTCTGTATCATATCATCTAATAAGAGGCAATCTCTGCTTGACTTACAAAGCCATGTCTGACCCAGCTCTTTTAGAAATGCTACATCTAAAGAAATCCCAATCCCTCCGCACCACACACTCCAGATACCTCAACCTCATTACCACAATCAACAGAACATGTTGGAGGGATAAGTTCATAACCCAGAGACTTGCCATGCTCTGTAATAGACTTCCCATACATGTCAAGCAGAGCACCTCACTGGCCCTCTTCAAGAGAAATCTTGATGAGTGGATGGGAAATAGAAAGTTCATCCTGGGGATCACTCCAGTGGCTCTATTTGATAGAGGCACTGGGAACTAACTTTGGGTGGCACTATGCCAGGGAACTTCTATGGGTAGGCTTGTAAAGGCTCCATGGCCATTAGCCTAGTACACACCTATGAACATGGTGTCAGAATGGGATCCAAAGTCAAAACCATGAGGCACATAGTCAGTAATGGAGGAATATACATGAGTGGATCATCCAAAGCTCAAACGACTTGCAAACAGGTCAGAAAGAAATTTCTAGGTACTAAAAACTTGCTTAAATGTTTTTTTACACAATGAATATATAAATTGAAGCATCCAAAACATTCAAAATGATTTTCTAATTAAACAAATGTTCGAAACTCTGACATATTGATAAAAATATTCAAAATACTCATGACTCAAATCTGACCTCAAAGCAGTGACAAGTGAAGTACCACAGGGTTCCATTCTGGGACATCTCCTGTTTGGTATCTACTTCTCTGAAGTACAGGTTAACACAGAAGGCCTCTGGCTAACAAAGTATGCAGATGACTGCAAACTAGGAGCCATAGTCAAGTCCCCAAATGATGTGGACATCCTACAGAAGGGCCTCACTGAGACAGATGCCTGGTGTCAGAGCCATGGCCTCAAGCTCAATGCCAAAAAGTGCAGTGTCATTCCCTTTGGTAAAACTCTGTACCCATGAACTACCACATAGGCAGCAATGTGTGATGAGAGACCTTGGGACCCAGGTGGACAGTAGTTTCTCCTTCGATAGTCACATCGCCACAGTAGTCAGGAAGTCCTTCTACGTGGCACACCTCATCATAAAAGGGTTCTCATCCAGGAAAAAAGAGGTAATTGTTCCCCTCTACTCGACACTCATTAGACCCATTATAGAGTACAATGCCCCTTTTGGAATGTACCTCACAAGACATCTGCAGCAGCTGGAAAGGCCACAGAAGTACCTCACAAAGATAATTACTGGCCTCAATCAAATGCCCTACACTGACTGCCTCAAACAACTCCAGCTTTACTCTGTACCATATTGCCTACTCCGAGGTGATCTCTGCCTAACATATAAAGCTATGTCAAACCCAGAGCTGTTGGACATGCTATACTTAAAGAAATCCCAATCCCTCTGAGCTACACACTCTAGGGACCTAAACCTTGTCACCACAATAAACAGGACATGCTGGAGGGATAGATTCCTGTCCCAGAGATTTCCCATACTCTGGAACAGGCTACCCATCTATGTCAAGCAAAGTTCTTTATTAGCACTCTTCAAGAAAAATCTTGATGTGTGGATGGGAAATAGGAAATACACCCCGGGGTTCACTTCTGTGTCTCTGCTTGACAGTGGCACAGGAAAATAACTTTCTTGGGTGGTGTAAGCCAGGGAACCCTGTTGGCTAGGCTTACATAGGCCCTTGGGCTGATAGCCTAGTACCTACCTATGAACCTATGAAAATGCTCAAAATAACTTCTGAATCACATGAAATGCATAAAAAAGGGAAATTACTGTATTTCTTCACTATGTGTTTATTTTTTGCATTAACTAAAGCTACTCAAAATATCCGAAATGTGCAAAGTGTTGACCAGTGTGTGCAGCATTACAGTATAGTTATTTCACAGAATACAGTTATTTCAAAGAGATTATTGTGCTTTTGAATATTATTGCAAGTACCTTGTGTGTGTATGTTTGAACGTAATTACAAGGGCCAAATTTGCACTGTGTCTAAATGTAATTTGTTGGCATGGCAGAAGGATTTTGCAGACCCAGTCCACTTGTGTTTGATAACGGTATTGCAGAAAATTGGAGACTGTTTGAGCAAGAGTAGTATATTTTCATACAAGCTGCTTTTTCTGACAAAAACACACAAAGGCATTTATTCTGTTTAATTTAGCTGGTTCAGAAGCCATTGAAAGAGAGCGTTCATTTGTGTATGCACCTGCCGTGTAGGTAGAGAGAATTCTAGTGTACAAGTATCCATAAAATGAGTATAATAAATACTTGAAAATCACAATTGCAGTGACCTAAATTTCAAGACACTAGTCACAGAACAACTTTCATTAATGTCCGTCTTAGTGGTAGTATTCAGTCTAAGCTGCCATTCCAACTCAAGCATCTCAACTTTAATTTAACATCACCTCCTCTCTTTATTACACAGCAATGTATTTTAAAGTAGGCTTTCCTAACCAGTGTACAAAGAAATATATTTAGGATTTAATTAGCATGTTTTTATGACATTTAGCAATGGGTTATTAGTAGCTGTCCCTTGTTATTAATTTTATTAATTGGATTTATACTACATTTTAATTGTTGAAAAGGTTTTTACTTGTTACTGTCAATCTCTTTAAATGGTGAAATTGTAAGACCATGTGGCTTTTTTTGTATTTAAAAGGGCTGACTTTGGGAATGTATTCATTCTGAAGAAGCCCAGGATTTTATTGGGTGAAAACACTTAGTGTTTTGTTATTCATTAAAACATATACTGTCTGTACAGCTGGCTTTGGCATTTTTTGTTATTTTTATTTTTTTGTATGTATTTTTGCATTCTCTGAGTCTTTTTAACCTGGTTATATGGTGTTTAAAAATCTACTGGCACTAACAGAAAACTGTATGGAATTTTCTCATTGTCTTGGCCAAATATGCATAAATAATACCTTGGGTCTACCCTGAAAAAGGCCACTAACCTAGAGGAACTAGAGTCAGTAAAAAAGGCACAAACATGTTAGAATACCTAGACAGATTGACTTATTTTCAAAAAGTGTTGCTGGACTTAGTAAACATACTTAGAGACACTGCTTGTAAGTTCTGTAAAGACTAGTGGCAATTATTAAGACAATCAACACTTTTTATGTACTTATTTTACCAGTTATTTACCAAATGCTTAGGATGGTATAAGTAACAGTTTTCATCCATGAGCAGGCTGGTATGCATAGTTAATACATTTAGTGGTGATCTTTCCAACATACTTAGCAGGATTATACAGTGAAAAACATTTAAAAATAGGTAATGCTAGGTTAGTTCAAATAGTGAAGTGCAGGTGAAATCTGGTGGTGTATATAGCTTATTTAGAAAGTTAAGGATTCACCTTTTCATCACAAATTAAGTAAAATATTAGCTCAGAGTACATGTATAGATTTATTGGATGTGCATGCTACACAAAACATTCACATCTTGTTATGAATTTTAATGATTTATTTAGATGCAATGAAGAGGAAGAAAAATTAGGTACATTGTTGACTGCAGGAGGCAGCAAACCTTGAACTGCTGAAGCAAAAGGAGAAAAGTATCTCTAACTCTCTCTCTTACAAAAAAGTTTAAGATAGCAAGATTCCTATGTCAACAAGTACCACCATCAGCAGATTACGTAAAGCAGAATATCGTTGAGTGAAAAATCTATAAAATAAAGAAGAACGGCAGTCTAAGAAGAGAAAAGATTAATAAAACAACCAGTGTTATTATTTGGGTAGCCGAAAGGCAAATAGTCTTCTATAGGCAGATGACATGATACCCTCAGCTGGTGGCCATGAAATAAATATATATATATATATATATATATATATATATAAGCAAAAAACAGGATAAAAGCAGTGTAGGTAAATTAACTTTTTCCATAAACTGTCAGCAATGTCCAAAAAAACAAAAAGAAGGTACCAGACCACAGCCAATTCAATCATAAAATTTATTCCACAAAAGATAAGAACCAGGTTAGTGCTTTCACAGCCTCAAAGCTGCTTCATCAGACAATACATTCATCCAACTGCCTCTATTTTAAACTGAATACAACCAATGCATAGATGTCTCCAGTTAAGCACATACGTAAGTTTAAAGCTATATTAATGCCGCATTTTAAAATTTATTATAAAATATATATATATATATATATATATATATATATATATATATATAATAACATTTATATAAGTATATATTATAAAACTATATATATATATATATATATATATATATATATATATATATATATATATAAAATAACAACAAAGGTAGAAGACATATGTATACAACCCTAATAATATGTATAACAATTTTACCTACACCGCTTGCATGCTGTTTTTTGCTTGTATACTTGTTTGGCTGTGGTGTATGGCCATGGCAGAGAGCAATAATGTGGCATTAAATTGGGTTATATGCCTGAATTAAACAATGCCACTTATGATAAACATAGAAGTCTGATGGCGGTTATTGAAACTAAAGAGAATCTATTATTAAATCTTCCATCTATGGTTATACTCATTCATCAGGACACTGACTGTGAGTATGATACTACCACTCTTCAAAGGGATATTTATAAATTAGAAAATTACATTCGTAAGCTTATTAGGCTGTGTCTACAGACATAATACCGCTGCATCCCCAGAGCATAAGCACCCATTCTTCCCCAAGACAGGGACAAGTAGGAATTGCCCTGTTATTCTTCTCTCACCCCATGTTAGCTTCTCCAGCACTCAGGTCAGTAACTGAACCTGGGTAATTTGCGTCACGGTCATAGCTTCATCCCTCTATTCCAAGGAGCTGACTGTACAAACAACTTTGATTAACTGTCAGTCTTGCTAGCAACCTAATCAATATGAGAAGGGAGTATGAGCTCAGTCTAGTCAGATTACTAGGTATTTGTAGCTGGCCACATCAAGCTTCCACTTTGGGGCAAGTATAGCCCAAAAGGGAGAGTTAATCACAAGTCTTGGAGTAGTTAGCTTGTAGATAAAGAGGTTTTGTTCCTGTCTGCAACACAAGTGACCTGAGCTCTGGGCTGGTTGGGAGAGGAGTGGGATGGAACACCTTGTGACTGTCTTTCCAGAGGAAAGAAATATGGAGTTAGTCACTCTGTTGGCTTACATCAACAGGAATGCTGTGTATACTATATTAAAGGGTAAAACAGAGAATGTGACATGGGATGGTCCAGGGATATGATCATTCTACAATATTCCACACTCATCAGACTTCACTGAGTAAAAAACTCCCTTTAGTATGTACCTATCCAACCACTTATACAACGTAAATGCCCACAATGCTATTTTTACTAAAAACATCAAGGCCACCCTGACAAGCTGTAGGCATAAGACATGTAACCATTCTTACATGGGACACAAGTCTCTTACAGGGTGCGCTTATTCACACGCACACACACACACACACACACACACACACACACACACACACACACACACACACACACACACGCATGCATGTACATGTACACATCCCTATGGATGATTTAAATATTGCCAGTTCAATTTATTGCGTGTTTTTTGGATATGGGAAGAAAATGCCCCCCCCCAAAAAAAAAAATATGTGGACTCTGCACAGAAGACAGCCAAGAACTGAAAAAGACAACCTAAGCACTATGAGGAACCAGTGCTAAATTCTACACCACTACTGTCTGTCACATTACATAATAGTTAACATAGTAAACCACTAAGGGGAAAAAGTGAAAGTAAGCTGGAAAAAGAGGTGGACAATTCAAAGATCTTAAGCAACTGCAGAGGTTTATATTACTGTATTCTAGTTAAAACCACCAAAACTAAAATGTACACATCAGTAACAAACTTGCCTCTTTCATCACAACTTTATATGATACTTGATGGGATTCACAATTGTGCCGCATAATGCATCGGACTAATGCACAGGAAAACATGTTGCAGGGGCACAAGTCACAGACAGGTGAATAATTCAGCTGCAGAAGGCGTATGCCATTGCATTGCCAGCCTGATGTTCACACAACATATGCAAATGAGAGAGTCCGCGTGAATAACAGTGTTAACTCAGTTTGCAGGGGGGGGGGTTGAGCAGGGTCTATATCACATAGTCAAAGTCTTATAACTTTGAACACATAATGTTTGAACCGTTATGTTCAAAGTTACAAAACTTCAACTCTGAATAAAAAAAAAAAAAACAACGGAAAACAAAATAAACTGTTTTAAGCAGGGGAACAAGCCACACTGCAGACACCACGTGGGAGTCTGCACCCCCCACACCCCCAGCTACTTAAATATACCAACTCTGAGATCGCACCCCATTGAATAAAATGGAAACCTCCGCTTATAGAGATTTCCATTCAAATGCTTGAACATTTACAAATTCGAACTTATGGTCTCGACCATATGAGGTTTGAACTTGTAAAATTCAACTACTTGATAGGAACCTGATTGAGCACCAAGTGATGTGTTACAGAAAGCAGCAATACTGTCAACGTTGATGTTGCAGTGCTGTAATCACCACATGCACAAGCCTGCCTCATACATAAACAGCTTCATTCGTACAGAACCACAGATATGTATAACAATGCATGCAGGTAGAGAAACTCTGAGAGTGAATGTACTGACATATCTGTACATACATATTCACACACATATCTACATCACGCTGACCAAGATTTGACACAAGAGTGGTGAAGAAAAGGTGAATTGAATGGCCTAGGCATACCTCTCAACCGCTTAGAGCAAGAAATCTGGACAAAGCCATAAATAAAAGTGGGACAATGGCCCCAAAATAGGGACAACTTTTAAATGGTGCTCTTACAAACATAGAATGTTGATAGAATAACAGATTTTACATTAGCATGAAATTTCTGAATGGTATGAAGTCTGAAACTCAAATGTCTGCCTTTATTTTTTAACTTCAAACTTTTTTTTATTTTCCACTAATTTGCCAGAAACCACAATTTTATGAAAAATAGGCAAAATTAGGACATTCTGCAAAAATTTGTACAGTTGAGCGGTATGGGGCCAGGACAGTTGACTACATTCATGTTGGTTTACAAAATGTATTGAAAAGGTGGGAGAAAAAGACAAATACAGGTTCTGTAAAAAAGAACCATAAACAGTCACAAATCTTGTTGCTGGGTGTGATAAACTCATGGAAGAGGACCTATATACCAAAATGCACAATAGGAAGACTGTTGCTTTGGAGATTGTTAAAACACTGCAATACAGACATAGCTGAGAAGCATTGGAAATATGAACCACAAAACATAATAGAGTATGATGAAGTTTATATCACATGGGATCACCAATTACCAGCACTTCAAAAAAATAGATGTAAGAAAACCAGATATGAAAAATTACAAAAGTAGCATTGATCATTGAAATTGCTACACCCAGTGACTACAGTGTCTTATGTAGAGAGAGAGAGAGACATAGTCATAAAATACTAGAATTTGCAGGCAAACATGACAGCAATGTGGAAGAAAGATACCCAGAAAGTTCCAATAGTAAAAGGAGCAATGAGTCTAATAAAAAAGGAGCAATTGATATAATAAAAAAAATTGCCTGAATCTCCTTGTGTTCTGACTGTGCTTCTCAAACATTTTGGAAATATAAAGTATATTTTAGAGCATTTATTAAATATAATATTGCTACAACTCAAGTGCTCTAGGTTGCACTGCATCTGAATTGTTTTAGTGTTGTTTTAGCTGCTTTTCTGTATATATAGACTTTTCTGTATATGTAGACTAGCTACTTATTCTACTGTGCTACTGACTCTTAAATCATTTTACAGTTGTGCACTTGTCTTGTTTCATTTAAAAATTTTTAAATTGCTAATTTTGTAGAGTTTTAATTGCATTTACTATTTAGGGCTACACACTCAAGTACATTAGTCTTTTCTGTGTTTATTTACTGTATTATTGCATTATTTAGCCTGTTTTAACCAAAAAAAAATACTATCTTGTTTGCTCGTTTCCCACCTTTCCTAGTTAGTCCAGATCCCAGGCTTTGCTTGTCTCAGGACTTTATTTTCTATGTTCAGAGCTATCCATACCTTGCTGTGGTAGAGGTAAGTCCTACTGCTTACCAGTCTGAGTGGTGAGCATTGTACTGCCTATCTAACGCTAGAGGAGTGGTTTCCAGCTCTGAAATTGTAATTGTATTAGCCATTTTGGGCTGATTTCTATCCCTTTCAACTTTCTGGCTTAAAAACGCGTGTGTTTGCAGGTTTTTCGCATCGTGCAGCACCGCGTTGCTACGGTTAAACTATTCCAGGTGCCAGAAAGTCTGGTCTTCAAATTTTCCCTTAGAACTAGCTGGTTTCTCAGTAGTAGCACTAAAGTCTGAACCCTTGTGACTAGCACTTGCTCTAGAACCTGCTGGAAAGCACTAGGAAACCTTAAATTGATACAAGCACTCAACTCTCCTTGTTAATAAGGAGAAAATTGTAGGCACTAAACAGCCTATAATTGCAAAGTACCTTGTAAAAGTAAGGGAAAACAGCTCTTGTACTTTACAAAAAAAGCACCTAAACAAGCATGTCCAAGGGTCAGCTTCTGGTGATTTCTCCCATCCACCTGGTGAATCTGGGCATACTGGGGCAATGCAGCAACTGCCTCATGTACACAGACAAACCCTCTCCTCCTTGTGCTAGACAGTCAAGAGAAAGGTTAACACCTGCACTACACCTCAAGCAACACATAGCCCTTCAAAACCCACACCATCAACACTCACACATAGCAACACTAAACCCACATATGCAGAGGCCCTTAACATTAACCTGCTCAAGCAACAAGGACCTCCAAAGCTGAAATGCAAACAAACACCAGTCCCAACCAAAGTGACACATAACTCACAACACCAGTGTGCCACCCTACAACAGAACCTAAGGCAAGACAACGTTCCCAACACTTTAGTCATAGGTGACTCTATAGTCAGGCACACTGATGTCCCACTCACGAGGCTGAACATGGAGAAAATTACAGTCAGCTGCCTGTCGGGTGCCAGGATCTGCCACATAGCGCATGCACGTAAGTCACTCCACAACAAGTACAAATATGACTCTGTCATTGTCCATGTTGGAGTTAATGACTTGAGACGTACCTCTCTGGATTGCATGAAAAGAGACATGGATGAGCTCTCAGATCATGTGGCCCAGACAGATATGACGCTAGCCCTGAGTAGCATCTTGCCTTCGCCCAGAATGATACCACAGTATAAGGACAAAATGATTGGCTTTAACAATTGGCTAAGCTTCTGATGTCATTTAAAGGAGATCCAGTATCTGTCTGCCTGGGATGGCATGATCGACAAACCATGATGCTTTGCTAGAGATGGTCTGCACCTGTTGTCCCTGAGATTCAGGTTACTGGCTAAAGCTCTTTCCACCCCTATAGTGCCTTTTTTAGGCAAGGTTCAAAGGACAGAACCACCACTGTAACAGATACAAGCATGCAAAATCTGAAGGTAATGCTACTCAATGCTAGAAGTCTGAACCTCAAAATGCACTCTCTCGAGGCACTCCTAAAAATGGAGAACATCGATATCTGTGCAGTAACTGAGACCTGGTTCAAGGCTCCAGAGAGCATCCCTGAAGTACCAGGCTACAACTCTTACCGCACATTTCGGCCACCAAACCAAGACCAAAACACTAAAGGTGGAGGAGTCTCCATATTCACCAAGGATATTCACACCTCCAGGCTAGTTGCCCAGCACAATGCATCTGAAATTCTCCAGGTGCAGCTAACACTAGGTAAGACTGCAATCCAAATTGTAGCTTGCTACAGATCCCCCACCATGCCCCAAGATTCTCACTAAACCTTTCTAAACATACTAGAAAATATTAAGATACAACAAAACACCCTAATACTGGGTGATTTCAACTACCCTGGCATTAACTGGGAAAACTATTCGGGTACCAACACCTTTTCCCAACGGTTCTTGGAATTCATAAATTCCAACACCCTGGATCAACTAATCCATTGTCCCACTAGAAGCTCCAATATCGTAGACCTGGTCATTACCAACATGGGAAATAGATGCTCCACACCAGTGGTCACCCCCTTATTGGTCAGGTCTGACCATAAGCTAATCACCCTTGACAACCACATCCCACCCCCCCAGTAAGGAAACCTCAGTAAAAAAATTCTCCAAAGCCAACTTCATGCTACTCAAGTCAGAAGTGACAAACTTCGTGACACCCATGCAGATGGGAGCTGAAAGTTTGACTGCTGAATCCTACACTAAGGCACTGTATCAGCACATCCACTCATGCATGAATCATGCCATCTCAAATAGAACCAAAACACTCTCCTCCAAGAAAAGGAAGACAATTTGGTGGTCCCCTGCCATAAACAAACTATACAACAGAAGGAAGAAACTTGCAGAAAAGAGTAAAATCCCAGGATGCAAAAAACTCCCATAACAGCCTCAGTAAAAAGCTGAGATCCCTCATAAAATCCTCCAAAGCTAGTTACGAAAATAAAATTGCCAGAGATTCCAAAGACAACCACAAGGCATTCAATAGCTATGTCAAGAATCTAAATGGCAATGCTCAGATCTGCTCTGAGCTACAACAGAATGGCATTAAATATACTGATCCCAAGGATATTGCCAATATCCTGGCAGATCGATTTAGTGCCAACTTCACCCCCTAAAGGGCCCATCTCAATACCAAACAATTGCCAAATTCTGGTAATCACGGCCACACAGGTAGAAACTGCACTCTCCAAAGCTAAGAATACAGCATCCATGGGACCAGATGACTTCCTGGGCTGTGTACTACATGAACTACAAAATGAACTGGCACCTCACCTAAGTGTCATGTTTAATCATAGCCTCACCTCAGGCTTCATGCCCACTGAGTGGTGCACAGCTACAGTTATCCCACTCCACAAGGGGGGATCACCTTGGGTCCTGGGAACAACTGTCCCATTAGTCTGACGAGCCTGATCTGCAAGTGTATGAAACGCATTATCATGGAACCTATAAACAAAGACATTGGCAAACTTCAAACACTGGACCCCACCCAGTTTGGGTTCATGAAGGGTCGATCTTGTCTCCTGAACCTGATCGACTTCTTCGAATCAGTCTCCAGAGCTGTGGACGAGGGTAAGGCGGTCCACATAGCCTATCTGGACCTCGCCAAGACCTTCGACACCATCCCGCACTCTGGAATCATAGATAAACTTACTAAGCTGGGCATAAATCCCTATGTCACTTGATGGGTTGCCAACTGGCTTACTGACAGAAACCAGACTGTAAAAGTAGCTGACTCCAAATCCAGCTCCAGACAAGTGACAAGTGGAGTACCTCAGGGTTCAGTCCTGGGACCGCTCTTGTTTGGCATCTATTTCTCTGAAGTACAGGCCAACACTAAGGGACTCTGGCTAACAAAGTTTGCAGATGACTGCAAGCTGGAAGCTATTATTGAATCCCCAAATGATGTGGATATTCTACAAAGGGCCTTACAGAAACAGATGGTGCCAGAGCCATAGGTTCAAGCTTAATGCCAAGAAATGTATAGTTATCCTCTTTGGGAAAAACCATGCACCCCACCCATGAATTACCACATAGATGACAGTACACTAAACATTGAAAGTGTGATGAGAGACTTAGGGACACAGGTGGACAGTGGTCTCATCTTCAATAACCACATTGTCACAACAGTCAGGAAATCCTTCTGTTTTGCACACCTCATCACTAAGGGCTTTTCATCCAGAAAAAAGGAGGTCATTATCCCACTGTACTCATCCCTCATTAGACCCATTATAGAGTACAATGCCCCGTTTGGTATGTACCTCACAAGACGTCTGCAACAGCTGGAAAGGCCACAGAAATACCTCACTAAAGGAATCACAGGCCTAAAGCAGATGCCCAATGCTGACCATCTAAAAAAACTCCAGCTATACTCTGTGGCATATTGTCTACTCAGAGGTGATCTCTGCTTAACATACAAGGAAATGTCAAACCTTGAGTTGTTGGATATGCTCAACTTAAAGAAATTCCAATCCCTCAGAGCCACATGCTCCAGAGATCTAAACCTTGTCATCACAATGAACAAAACATGCTGGAGGGATAGGTTCCTGACCCAGAGACCCCCCCTCCCATACTCTGGAATAAACTGCCCATACATATCAAGCAGAGTGCCTCCTTGGCCCTCTTCAAAAGGAACCTTGACGATTGGATGGGAGATAGGAAATTCACCCCAGGGATCACTTCAGTCGCCCTGCTAGACAGGGGTCCGGGGAAGTAAATATTGTGAGAAGAAACATCCAGGGAATGTTTATGGCTAGGCTTGTATAGGCCCTAGGGCTGATAGCCTAGTACCAACCTATGAACATATGAACCTATGAACCTACTTAGACATGCTACCCATACATGTAACCCCATATGAATTACAGAGGTAATTATGAGCACATTGTGGATGCTCAGAGGAACACTCTTGGTTAATATCAAAGATTGAAACACTACTAATTTCTTGAACTCTAAATGTACCCTGACTTAGGAATGTGATCTATTCCTGTCATCGTATTAGTAACCCAAAATATTTGGAGAAAACAGAAAGCTGTCCCCCCCACCCCAATATAACCTGTTACCATTGCTGTGCTGGTATAAAACTGCTTTACTGCTTCACTGATCTGGCACTGGCTTTATTGCCAGCAATAAATCCCAATAGGCTCCTAAAATGCAGCAGGAAAGAGACACCTATCACTCAATACAAAGACCTAATGAGATGCAAACAAAGGGTTCTCTTTGCTAACTTTTTATTCTGCTCAAATGTGTTATTACTAGGGCTTATTTTCTCACAACTGGCACCAATGGGTTTTAGCTGATACCATTATATTATCTGGTTCCACTATAATAGCATGATACTGAACTGCTGGAAATGCAACTGCACAGCAACACATGCACAAAACTACTTACTAATGTTCACACGAGGTCTACAAATGTTTACTCAATCATAATGTAGCTTCATGCAAAAGCTACGATCACAAAACTACAAAAATCACTTTTTTTTGGAATACAGCAAGCCCCCTGTCCCCACATCCCCCTACTTTTTATTCTCACTCCAAGACACCGTGGAAAAGGAGTGATCAGTTATCAGACAAAGAAATAATGCATAGCTCTTTTTCTGGAAGGTTGCTGTCTAGCAGTATCATATAACTTATGCGATTCATGCCCACATGCTTCACTGCAAAATGCAAGGAGCACAAAAATATGATCCAAATATACATTAAGCAAACATCATCACCATCTTCTTCATCATCATCATCATCATTACCATCATGATTCGCCTTTTGCAAGGGGTCAGGGGTATTGCTTCAGCTGTTACCACCTCTCAAGTTAGTGTCCCTTTCTGGACTTCTTCAACAGTCATATCCCACTGTAGTAGTTCTTGTCTTGTGGGATCCATTCATCCCTCTCTTGGATGGACACCCTTGTCTCCTTTTGCCTTCTTCCTGTGTCTCCCAAACCTGCTTTACAAAAATAGTCTTCTGCATCCCAGCACAAATTACTGAATCACTGCAATCTGTTCCCATTGAACTTCTCTGCAAATTGGGCTACTTTGGATTCTGCTCAGATATCCTCATTTCTTCATTTGGCCAACAGTGTGCATCCTACCACCCATCTCAGGCACTTCATCTCCATCATCTCAAGCTTCCTCAACTGCTGTGGCTTCACTGCTCATGTTTCTGTGCCATACAGAAGCACTGGTTGCACCACTGTTTTGTACACCTTGCCTTTCAGCTTCTTTGTCATTGTTCTGTCACACAATACCCCTGACACTCTGCTGCAGTTGGCTGCAGCACCACTTTTTCTAGTGTTGACCTCCTCATTCAGACTTCTATTCCTCTCAACCACCCCTCCCAGATACTTGAAGTTGTTACCTATTTCACTATTTTCATGATCTCAGTTTGTTTGTTTCTTCTGATCTCTCCTATTCGCTGCCATAACAACTGTCATGTCAGTGGTTATTTTTATTCAATGCGTCTTCAGTTTTGCATTCCATTCCCCTATCATTTGCTGAATTGTTCTTGTTCATTCTGTTTGTAATGCAACATCATCTGCATACAGCAGCTCTGTTGATCACTGAGTCCACTACCTGTCTTAACTGCAGGAAGCCCATAGCTTAAATGTGATGTATGCCTCATAACATGATGCTGGTTGGTAACTATTTCCCTATCTGTTTGATTAACACTTTGCACAGACTTCAAAGGCACCCACTTTTCTATACTGCCCGTTAACATCCTTTCTGTTTTTCTATAGCCTTACTGTGCTAACTGTGGCAGTGCCTATTTTCTCTACTGATGATAATCCTTCTCCTCAGTTTTTTTCTTTAACTTGTTACTGTCCTGCTCCATAAACAACCTTAACCATTCCTTATTAGTCTCTACCTTTCCATTGTTCCTGTCTTCCCTAATCCCTCTCTAACTTTAATTACCTCCTATCCCCTAAACTAATGCAATGACCTTTCTCTTCTCTTTTTATTTTACAGTTATCAAACTAAAAGAATAGCAATCTCACTCGTCCCTCCCTGGAAACAGCTGCTTGGGAAACCAACATCTAGACTTGCATCTTCCCTGTGTGAAAAGCATAAACCTAACTGAGTGCTCAATGTACATATCCAGCAGAAATAATCTCTCTCAGTGTAACTTAGTAATCTCAATTGATTAAAACAGGGAAGTGGCGTGCACACTAATCTTGGTTGCTTCCTTCAAAACACCCGTCCTGCTCCCATCTAAGCAAACTTCCATCTTAAAGCTCTTCTCCCTATTTGGCTTTTCATTCTCTACTCATAAAAGTGTACATTATTCAGTGCACGGAACTTACAGATATCGCCCCTCTTCATACAATAATTACTGTAGCCCTCCCTCATTTACAAAACCAGATCAAAACACTTACTACAGGATTTCACCCACTATCTGCAGAGGCACTCACTCTGGATACCTTTGGACATCACAGCTGATAACTTTTCTCTCTTAGTGATTGGCCTCTCCCGGCTCTACCACTCCACTCCCCTACAATACCCCTATTTCCACCCACCCCTAAATATTCTACATTTAGAGCTATCCAGGATTTTGCCTCCCTTCCAGCACCTCCTCTTTCTCCCTCCCACTACCAATCACACACTATCCATTTCCCTCCCTTCCATCACTTATGAATCATCACTACACCTCCATTACTAACTTCTCCTCTGCACTCCTCCTACTCATCTCATCCAACAAGCCTGCTTTATTCCTCCATCCTCACACCTCCCTCCAAACACTATTCCACCTAAATCAATCAGCAATGCTATGCATCCCTCTCTATCCACCTCTTTCACCAACCCTGTACCCCTCCCACTTTACACACTATCACTTAAACTAACTGTTGTGCTGTGTTCACTTACCCCCTTTTCCCAACTGTACCCCTTCATCTGAGCTCCACACTAAACCTAAATCTCATCCCAAATTTCTTTTCCTATAATATTCATTAACCCCCTACACTTCTTCTCTTACATCCATCTCTTGCTACACACCTAAACCTCCCTAATGCTAAAGCTCTCCTCCACCCCAACACACTCCTCACCTCCTTCTCAGCATCACTTCTTCTCCTAAACTGTCTCTCCTCCTATCATACTCCTATCCACCCCTTCACCTTTTACCAACCTCCACTCACAGCCTTTTACACGCTGAAACCCATTACTGCTTCACTTTATCTCCCTCACTATTTCCCACCACCTACTCACTCATACCCAAACTCAAAACATCACTCCACACTCCTCTCCCCCAAAAATCTAAACATAAATATCACCCCCACCACTATATACCTCCCAAATTTCTCTATCCCTACAATACCCTACTCCTTGCAGGCAACATACACCCTAACCCAAGTCCCCTCTCCACCCCACATCTACAAATCAATCCTCACCACCTGCCCCACCCACCATGAAAACTCACATTCTAAGCATATATCCTTATTCTAATTTAACATACACAACATTCTAAACAAAATTGGTGATTTCCATGCATGGATGACCCAATACTTCCCCAACATAATAACTCTGATTGAAACTTGACTCAAACCTCACATCTCAAACAAAGAATTCCTCCCCACTGTCTACAACAACCTTCGCTTAGACAGACCTAGCATCTCTCCCTATCTCCTCTGCCCAACCCACAGCCTACATTTCACCCTGCTGAACTCTTAACTGCCAACTGCAAACTTAATAACCAGAAAACACTAACTGAAGCTGCAATATATATATATATATATATATATATATATATATATATATATATATATATATATATATATACACCCGGCAACAATATCCCTATATTAAAATAAATTATCTTCTGGTTCACACACAGTATAACCAGTGAAACAATTCTACTTGGTGATGTCAACATTAACTGTCAATCCCTAACTTTCAACTCCCCCAGCTCTTGCATTAACTTACATGACTTCTCACAACTGATCACCACACCTGCCCACTTCAACAAACCTACCAACACTAGTTCCATTATTGAGTGGATACTGGTTTCCAATCCTGACCTGTACCATCACCCAAAAACTCTTCCTGATTCCATTAGTGACCACTCTGCAATTTGCATACAAAGACCCCCCCCACCATCCTAGGTCACATAAATCCAAAGACTGCCATAGCCTTGCAAACTTCCACCCAGACATACTTAATAACACACTCTCCTCCATTAACCGATCATTCCTATCACACCTACCACTAGATGATGCAGTGCAAAAATTTAACAAAATTTTTCTTAACATACTTAACTCTCTTGCTCCTCTTAGGAATATTACAGTTAAGTCTCTCTGCTTTCCTTGGCTATTCCAATCCACCCACATTCTCATACATAAAAGAGACAATGCCAGGAAACTCTGGTCATCACCAGTCCTTTAAAGAACTCCATAACCTCAGCAAAAAACAAATCAATGGTGACAAGAAAAACCTTTACCTAAAACCCCAAAAAGCTCATCTCAACAACCCCCCAAAATTCTAGAACACTATCAATCAAATCCTTTACGCAGGCAACCCCACAACACCTAACCCCTGTCCCAATAACTCCCCACTTGAAACCGCCACCCATACTTAACTCATACTTTATTGATACTATCAGTAAACTCATGCAGATGTCTACCGCCTGTATTACCGCTGGCAACCCTACTCCTTCCAACCAAAATAATTCTTTCTTTCTGAAACCAGTTTCCACTAGCTACATAAAATATCTCCTTCAGAAGCTTATGCCATGCTATCCCTCTGTTGACAGCCTACCACCTCTCTTCCTTAAGCTAGCTGCTAACGCCTTAGCCTACCCCATTTCCATCCTCATCAACCTCTCTATACATGAATCCATGTACTTTCACCTGGAAGCAATTTTTTACCATTCCTATCCACAAGAAAAGCAACTCCTCAGAGGTATCTAACTACAGGCCTATAACTATTCTATTCCACCCTCTCCAAAATACTTGAAAAATGTGTACATAAGCAACTCATGGACTATCTTATCCAACAAAACTTACTCATTTCCACCCAATATGGCTTCCATCCAAATCACTATACTACCACTACTCTTATTTTGTTTACACACTCTATATCTCTTGCCAGAGATAATAAACTAATTTCCTGTCTCTTTTGAGACGTCTCTAAAGCATTCAAGCAAAGTGTCACATCTTTTGCTCATTACCAAACTATCTGACCTCGGTCTATCCCGTAAATCATCTCATGGTTTTCTATCTATCTCTCCAATAGACAGCGATCTGTTAAATGGCTATTCTTACTGTCTCCCTTTGTCTCCATCAAGACGGGTGTTCCACAAGGGTCATTTCTAGGCCTTTTACTGTTTAACATCTTCACTAATTACATTCACACATCCTCTCTTCACTCATCTCTCCTACAATATGCGGATGACTCCACAATCATCTCCACCTCCGATACCCTATTTGACCTGTACACCATTACACAAAACTCTTTCAACTTGGTTGAAAAATGGCTCTCTGACAACCAATGTATTCTTAATACCCAAAAGACCAAACTTCTTCTATTTCTCCCCAAATCCCTCTCAAATCTTACACGTAGCTTCTCCATCACATCTCTCAGGAACACTGTTATCAAAGTGGAAACTCACACCAAGCTTCTTGGAGCCATCATTGATGTCCACCTCAAATTTGACCTACATGTCCATCACTTCATAAAGAAAATACACCAAAAACTAGGCCTACTGTACACAAATAAAAAATTCCTTACTAAAGACTTTAGAATCTCTCTTTTTGCCTATGGCTATCTACTCCCCAGACTTCTCTGCAGCTCACAAATCTTAGCTAACCTACAATCCTCTCTCCTAACTAAACTTGAAACATCTTACCACAAAGTAGCCAGGTTCACAGCTAACATGACCTCAAACACACATCACTGCCACTCACTCAAAGACTTAAACTGGCTAGATCTTCCCCACCAACTTCTGATCATTTATTCCATCCTCAATAAGCCCTTCTCCTGCCCAGGAATCTCCTCACTCATCACTCTTTATACTCCCTCAAGAACCCTCAAGAGCTCTGACCAACATTTGCAAATATATAAGTCCAAAAGATCAATAAGCCAACATCTATACAGCTACCTATGCTGGAACAAACTATCCATGTCCATCAGAAAAATATCCCATGCACACAAATTCAAAAAAGCTCTAAAAGAATACTTACTAAATACCGATACATATCACTGTAAAAACCCAATATAAACTATCTTACTCTCTCACCCGTACAGCTAGAACCTGTCTTTGACACCCTCTCTCTTGCCCACTTTCTAATCTCACTTGTTCTAACTGCGTTCTCTACTACATCAGCTAACCTGTTTATCAACTTCTAGCCTCTCTGACCTTGGTTAATCCTTCAATCAGAATAGTGACTCATAACCTTGTAAATATTGTTAACCAGTAAATACTGTAAACTTGTATATATTTCTGACTACATACTTAATACTCTGTATAAGAATACTATTTTTGAGACCTTGTGTACTTGTGTATTTGATCAATCATAATAGTGACTTGTAAATGCAAGTATATTACTTTCTATACTGTTCACATAGATTAATTTTCTGCAATCGTTTGTGTACTTTTCTGGAGCTTTTCTCCCCAGGCCTCTGTTGAAAAAAGACTCTAGCTCAGTTGGACATCCCCAGTCAACAAATGTCAAATAAATAAATAAATGTCCATTCTTGCTGGAAACCCCCTCTGTGAGTCCGAGTACTGTTCATACTTGTGCCATTTGGTCCTGGGGTACAGGTATACTTCATAGTTCATAAGTTCATAGGTATGTACTAGGCCAATGGCCCTGGAGCCTTTACAAGTCTAGCCCCAAAAAATTGTCCAGGCACTGTGCCATCCTGTGTTAGTTCACAGTGCCCCTATACAGTAGGGCAACTGGAATGATCCCTGGAGTGAACTTTCTATTACCCATCCACTTGTCAATGTTTTTTTTTAAGACGGCCAGTGAGCTGCTCTGCTTGACATGAATGGGAAGCTTATTCCAGAGTATGCATAGTCTTTGGGAGATGAACCTGTCCCTCCAGCATGCTCTGTTATTTGTGGTAATGAGGTTGTGATCTCTGGAGCATGTGGCACGGGGGATTGGGATTTCTTTAGGTGTAGCATTTCAAGTAGGGCTGGGTTGGACATGGCTTTGTAAGTCAAGGAGAGATCACCTCTAAGTAGACGATAAGAGACTGAGAACAGCTGATGTTTTTTTTAGTCTGTCCATGTAGGACATGTGTTTAAGGCCTAGGATCCTTTTTTGTGAGGTAGTTTTGTGGCCTCTCTGGCTGTTGTAGATGTCTAGTCAGGTACATGCCAAATGGGGCGTTATATTTGATAATTTGTCTAATGAGGGATGAGTAGAGAGGGATGATGACCTCTTTCTTCCTGGATGCGAAACCTTTGGTTATAAGATGTGCCATGTAGAAGGACTTTCTGACAGCAGTGGCAATGTGGTGGTCGAAGGTGAGGTGGCTGTTGACTTGGGTTCCCAGATCTCTTATGGCCCCTTCAGTGTTCAGTGGGCTCCCATCAACATGGTAATTTGTGGGAACTGAGTTTTTTTCCAAAGGGGATGATAACGCATTTTTTGGCATTAAGCTTCAGGCCATGGTCCCAACACCAGTCATTGGTCTCAGAGAAGCCCTTTTGTAGGATACCTGCATCATTTAGGGAGTTGATAATGACTCCTAGCTTGCAGTCATCAACAAACTTGGTCAGCCAGAGTCCTTTTTCTGTTGGCCTGGACTTCTGAGAAGTAGATGCCAAACAGGAGAGGGCCCATGACCAAGTCCTGTGGGACTCCACTTGCGACTGGTCGACATTCTGACTTGGAATCCACAACTTTCACTCTGTGGGTCCTGTTTGTGAGCCAGTTTACAACCCACTTAGTGATGTAAGGATTGATGCCTAGTTTAGTGAATTTATCAATGATACCTGACTGGGGAATGGTATCAAAGGCCTTGGCCAGGTTGAGGTAGGCTGTATGCACTGCCTTACCCTCATCCACAGCCTTGGTGACCTACTCAAAGAAGTCAACCAGGTTCAGCAGGCAGGATCTCCCCTTGACAAAGCCAAACTGTGTGTCAAGAGTTTGGAGATTGCCTATATCTTTGCTAAGCAGGTTCATGATGATGCACTCCATAGCTTTGCATACCAGACTTGTCAGGCTAATGGGGCGATAGTTCCCAGGATCTGTAGTTGCTCCCCCTTTATAGAGTGGGATGACTGTAGCAGTGCACTTTGTTAGGGACATAGCCTGAGGTAAGGCTGTGATTGAACAGGGCACACAGATGTGGTGCCAATTTGTTTTGTAGCTCATGTAGGATGCAGCCAGGGATATTATCAGGTCCCATGGATGCTGTATTCTTGGCTTTGGACAATGCAGCTTTTACCTGTGCTGCAAAGATGGTGGGTACCAGGCTTTCTTCTGGTATTGTGATAGGGCCCTTGTGGGGAGAGAGAGGAGTAAAGTTGACACTGAATCTGCTGGCCAGTATGTTGGCTATATCTGTTGGCTCAGTATAGGAGATGCCATTGTACAAAAACTCAGAGCAAATCTGGGTATTGCCTTTGAGGTTTTTGATATAGCTATAGAAGGCTTTGTGGTTGTTTTTGGTGTCAGCCTCAATTCTGTCTTCATAGCTGGCTTTAGAGGATTTGATAAGGGATCTCAGCTTTATGTTGAGACTGATAAGAGAGGTTTTCCAGTCTTGTGACTTCATTTTTTTCTGCAACAGTTTCTTCCTTATGTTGTAGAGTTTATTGATGGCTGGGGCCCACCAGATTGGCTTACTTTGTTTGGAGGAGACAGTCTTAGTTCTATTTGGTATGGCAAGGTCCATGCATTTGTGTACATGCTCATACAGTGCATTGGTGTATGATTCGGCAGTCATGCAGCTATTTTCCATTGGCATGGGTGCCAAGAAGTTAGCCACCTCTGTTTTTAGGAGCCCAAAGTCAGCTTTAGGTTCATAGGTTCATAGGTTCATACTAGGCTATCTGCCCGAGGGCATTTACAAGCCTAGCCCATCGTTTTGTTTGTGCGCCACCCCTTTAGTATGGGGAACTATACCCATTATTTTGCTGTGCCTCTGTCGAGCAGTGACACTGAGGTAATCCCTGGGGTATATCTGCGATCTCCCATCCATTGGTCAAGATTTCTCTTGAACAAGGCCAGCGTGCTCTGCCTCACATGTTTCTGTTCCACAGCATAGGAGTCTTTGGGTGATGAATCTATCCCTCCAGCACGTCCTATTAATAGCCGTGTCGAGGTTTAAGTCTCCGCCCTTGTGGCTCTGATGGATCTAGATTTTTGAGGTGAAGCATATTCATCAAATCTGGGTTTGACATGGCCTTGTATGTTAGGCAAAGGTCACCTCTGAGCAAGCGGTGCGACTGAATAGAGCTGGAGTTCTTTCAGTCGGGCAGCATAGGATAGATTTTGAGACCCTTTATCCTTTTGGTGAGGAACTTTTGTGGCCTCTCCAGCTGCTGCAAGTGTTGGGTCAGATACATTCCAAATGGGGCATTGTACTCAATCATTGGTCTGATGAGTGATGAGTGGAGACTATAACCCCCCTTGATCTAGATGAGAATCCCTTCATGATAAGGTGGGCAATGTAGAAGGTCTTCCTAACTACTTTAGCTACATGGGTGTCGAATGACAGACTACTATCAACCTGGGTCCCCAGGTCCCTGATAACTTCTTCTGTGCTCAGTGGATTGCCTCCTATTTGGTAGCTAGGGGTAACCTTGTTTTTGTATGACTATGCATTTTTGGCATTTAACTTTAGGCCGTGGCTCTGGCACCAGTTATCCGTTTCTGTGAGACCCTTCTGAAGGATATCTGTGTCAGATGTGTTTTCTACTATGGCCCAGTTTGCAGTCATCTGCAAACTTTGTCAGCCATAACCCTCCTGTGTTTGCTTGTACTTCAGAAAAGTAGATGCCAAACAAGAGTGGGCCCAGGACTGAGCCCTGTGGGACACCACTTGTGACAGGCTTTGAGTCTGACATGGCGCCAGCAACTCTGACCCTGTGGGTTCTGTCACTCAGCCAGTTTGCAACCCATCTTGTGATGTATGGGTTAACATTTAAGCTGATGAGTTTTTCAATGATACCCGGTGGGGTATTGAGGCTGTATGGACTGCCTTTCCCTCATCAATGGCTTTGGTGACTGTTTAAAAGTCAACCAAGTTTAAAAGGCATGATCTGCCTTTGACAAAGCCAAACTGGGTTGGATCCAAAGTCTGCAAATTCCCAATGTCTTTATTTATGAGGTCCATTATGATCCTCTCCATGGCTTTGCAGATAAGGCTTGTCAAGCTAATGGGCGGTAATTACCAGGGTCGGTGGAGGCACCGCCTTTGTGAAGTGGGACCACAGTTGCAGTGCGCCACTCCTGGCAGAGGTAAGACTTTGATTAAACAGCTGTCCTAGCTGTGGGTTTAATTCCTCATTGAGTTCGTGGAGCACACAGCCGGGGACACCATCAGGTCCCATGGATGCTGTGTTTTTGCTTTGGAGAGAGCAGTTCTCACTTGGGCTGGAGATGTTTGGGGGCTGCAATCATTTGGTATAGATATCTCTCCTTTTGGGGAGGGTGAGAAGTTTGCACTGAACCTGTCAGCCAGTATGTTGGCAATGTCTGTAGGATCAGTAATCTTCACATCATTTTGAACTAGTTCTGAGCATATCTGGGAGTTTCCTCCTAGGTTTCTAACATAGCTAAAGAAGGCCTTATGATTGTCTTTTGAGTCTTTAGCTATTTTTCTCTCGAAATTTGCTTTGGATGATTTTATGAGAGCTCTTAGTTTTTACTTATAGTGATCAAGGGTGTCTTACCTTTTAAGGATTTTGCTCTATCTTGTAGTAGCTTCCTCCTTTTGTTGTAGAGTTTGTTTATGGCTGGGGTCCACCAGACTGGGCCAGCTTACTTTGGTACAAAGAGTCTTTGTTTTGCTTGGGATTGCCTTATCCATGCATTCCTGCAGGTGCTGGTAGAAGGCATTTGTAAGTGATTCAGCGGCTTGAGTACTGTTTTCCGCCGGCTCGGGGCCTTAAAGGAGACCACACTAGTCTTTAGAGGTGTGAAGTCGGCTTTTGGGAAGTTCTTTACTGTGGTCTTTTATATTTCAGGTGGGGGTGGGATGAGGACCTCCAGCGAGATTAGTTTGTGATCTGATCTCACCAGTGAGGGATAAACTTCGGTGTTGAACATTTTGCTCCCATGTTCGTGATGATGAGATCAAGTATGTTATCTCCTCTTGTGGGAATGGTGACTAGTTGTTCCATGGCATTTGAGTTTATGAATTCCAGGAACTTTTGGGCTAGGGTGTTTGGGCTTGAGTAGTATTCCCAGTCTATATTTGGGTAATTGAAGTCACCTAGTATGATGGTGTTTGGTGATACATTTATCCCCTCTAGTGTTTTCAGGAAGGCCATGTGAGGTTCCTGAGTTTGTGAGGGTGGCCTGTAACATGCTACTATTTGCAGAGCAGTCTTGCCTACGGTTAATTGCACCTGGATGGTCTCCGATGCATCATGCGTTGCCACCAGTCTTGAGGTGTGGGTGTCCTTGATGAATATGGATACCCCCCCTCCTTTCTTGGTATTTTCCTGATTTTGGGGGGTAAAACCTGATAGCGCTGGGGTGCTCTCAGGAGCCTTGAACCAGGTTTCTGTCACAGCACAGACATCGATGTTCTCCATACTGAGAAGGGCCTCGGCATTTTGAGATTTAGACTTCTGGCATTGAGCAGCATTACCCTTAGTTTATTTCCTTTTTGTGTTCTAGGGTGGTAGGTTTAGAATTTGAGCCTTGCCTAAAAAGGCACTATAGAGCCTTTGCCAATATCCGAATCCCAGGGTGACAGGTGCAAGCCGTCCTTTATGCAGCGTGGCTTGTCCAGCATGTCATCCCAGGCAGACAGATACTGGATCCCCTTTGAATGACACCAGTGTTTAAGCCAATTGTTAAAGCTGATCATCTTATCTCTGTATTGTGGCATCATTCTTGGTGAAGGTAGGATACTGCTCAAGGTCAGGGTCATACCTGCCTGGGCTACATAATCAGAGAGCTCCTCAATGTCTCTTTTCATGTAGTCAGGAGGTGTGCGTCTCAGGTCGTTTACACCAGCGTGGACAATGACTGAGTCATATTTGTACCTGCTGTTGAGAGACCTGAGTGCTTGCGTTATGTGGCGGATTCTAGCGCCCGACAGACAGCTTACTGTGACCTTCTGCTTACTCAGTCTGGTGGCGGGACATCAGTGTGTCTGACTATGGAGTCACCAATGACTAGTGTGTCTGGCATTGTGTTTGAAGGGCTGTGACTGTTTGACACTCTGACTGTGAGGTCTATGTGTTGCAGGTGTTGTGTTCTGAGGTGGTGGTTTTGGGTGTCTGCTTTGGTGGCCTCTGCTGTTTTGGTAGATTTTTGATCAGAGCCTCCGAGTATGTCTTTGTGTGTTTATGTGTATGATTTGAGGTTGTAATGGTACTATGTGAGACTGGGTCTATAGTGTGTGTGGTAACCTTCCCTCCTGACTGGTCTTGCCAGTCCTATGTTGAAGAGCTCAGCCTCCAGTTTGGCGATATAGTTGCATCTCTCACATGTATTTGTGTTTTGTGGGAGGAGGAGAGGGTTGTCTGTGTACATGAGGCAATTGTAACATTGCCTCAATATTCAGGTTCACCAGCTGAGCAGGAGATGACACTAGCAACTGATCCCTCGACATGCTAGAAGGATAGACAAAAACTTTAAAAAGATTCCGGGGATGTGGGTGACCGAGAAATGGGGGTTGCCTTTTGGGGTGCTATCTATAAGAGTGCATCAAGGTAATAAGTACTGTAGGAGCAAGTGCTAGGTTTAACAGATAGAGAATAGTCTACTTAGAGTCAAGTAGAGATGATCTTTTTAGTTATAGGATCGCTGATTAGATGAGTAGTATAGGTCGAGGAAGGTAGTTTCAAGGGAAAATTTGAAGAGTGGACTTTTGGTAATAGTTTAAACCTGCAGTGGCAACTCCGGCTAAAAGTGCTAAATCTGCTAATTGGCGCTAAAAAACGTCTTTATAGCAGGGGCTGGAAAAGACAGGAAATGACCCAAAATGGCCAATAAACTACAAGTTACTGCCTTAAACCACTCCTCTGAGGACAAACAGGCAGTTCAGTACTCCCTACTCCCACTAGTGAGTAAAGAAACTACCCCTTGACCAAACAAGGAAAATGGAGAAAACAGGAACCAAGACAAAGCCCAGGGATCAGCAAAATCTGGTCTCTGGAACACTAGTTTAGGAAAGTATGGAAAGCAAGGATATTTTTTTTTTTTTCAAGTTTTTTACAGACAAGCAGAAAACACAATAAATGCTATGATTTTCGATTAAATGCTATCAAAAGCTAGTACACTTGAGTGTATTAGCCTGTAGTTTAACTTTTAGGCAAAACTTAAACTAGCAAGTGCAGTAAACAGTTTTAACTTATAAACACAGAAAAAACAGTGCAAACTTTGATAAAATAAGCAGAAACAGTAGTTGAAAGGCACAAAAAGTCGAAAAAGCCAAGAAAAATACTTAAAATCTGGAAAGGTAGTCTTTTCTGGTCTCTGCTGCTAGAGGAACACTGCTGGCCACCACGAGGAGCTGTGCTGAGTTCTCAATAGCTGGAAAAGCCTTATAGCAGGGGGCTGGAAAAGACAGGAAATGACCCAAAATGGCCAATAAACTACAAGTTACTGCCTTAAACCACTCCTCTGAGGACAAACAGGCAGTTCAGTACTCCCTACTCCCACTAGTGAGTAAAGAAACTACCCCTTGACCAAACAAGGAAAATGGAGAAAACAGGAACCAAGACAAAGCCCAGGGATCAGCAAAATCTGGTCTCTGGAACACTAGTTTAGGAAAGTATGGAAAGCAAGGATATTTTTTTTTTTTTTTTTTCAAGTTTTTTTACAGACAAGCAGAAAACACAATAAATGCTATGATTTTCGATTAAATGCTATCAAAAGCTAGTACACTTGAGTGTATTAGCCTGTAGTTTAACTTTTAGGCAAAACTTAAACTAGCAAGTGCAGTAAACAGTTTTAACTTATAAACACAGAAAAAACAGTGCAAACTTTGATAAAATAAGCAGAAACAGTAGTCGAAAGGCACAAAAAGTCGAAAAAGCCAAGAAAAATACTTAAAATCTGGAAAGGTAGTCTTTTCTGGTCTCTGCTGCTAGAGGAACACTGCTGGCCACCACGAGGAGCTGTGCTGAGTTCTCAATAGCTGCGTGCTTTATAGCAGGGGGCTGGAAAAGACAGGAAATGACCCAAAATGGCCAATAAACTACAAGTTACTGCCTTAAACCACTCCTCTTTAGAGAAGCTTTTCAGGGTGGTCACCTTAGCGGGGGGTGTAGGTGAGATGGAGAGTTCCATGGTGATCAGTTTGTGGTCAGATTTAACCGGGGAGGAATTGACTATAGGTGTGGAGCAATGGTCTCCCATGTTGGTGATAACCAGGTTGAGGATGTTGCTTCCTCTAGTGGGGGAAAGAATGAGCTGGTCCAGGGCATTGGAATTGATAAATTCCAGAAAGTGTTGGGCCTGTACATTGGTACTTGAATAGTTTTCCCAGTTGATGGAAGGGTAGTTGAAGTCATCCAGTATGAGAGCATTGGGTTGGACCTTGATAGATTCAAAGGTGCTTAGGATCTTGGAGTGAGAGCTAGGCACATGTTTGGGGTTCTGTAGCAGGCTCTGGTTTGCATCACTATCTTACCTAGTGTTAGTTGTACCTGAAGTATTTCAGCTGCATTATGCTGGGCTACCAGTCTAGAGGTGTGTGTATCCTTTAAGAATATGGTAACACCACTAACTTTGGAGCTTCCAGCTGTATACTGGAGCTGAAAGGTATGGAATGAGTTATAACCTGGGAGCGCAGCAGTGCTTACTGCCTCTTTAAACCAGGTCTCCATTACAGCACAGATGTCGACATTCTACATTTTGAGGAAAGCTTCAAGCGAGTGCATCTTGAGATTTAGACTTCTAGCACTGAGCACCATGACTCTCAGATTACATTTGTTTGTAGCTGTTATGGTGGAATTCTGGTCTTTGGAACACTGCCTAAAAAGGCACTATAGGGGTGGCAAGAGCCTTTGACAGTACCTGGAATCCCAGGGGTGACAGATGCAGGCTGTCTCTGACAAAGCATCGAGGTCTATCAATCATGTCATCCTAGGCAGACAGATACTGGATCCCCTTAAAATGACCCCAGAAATGTAGCCAATTGTTGAAGTCAATCATTTTCTGCTCATACTGTGGTATCATTCTGGGTGATGGTAGAATACTGCTCAGGACAATATTTTTGCACAGAGTGTGGACTCCTGAAGGTGGTCTACTGGGAGAAGTGGTACAGCAGCTGGTACTCCTAATGGCTTACTGTCATGTCCTTCTGACCATAAAGTGTACAAGGCAGTCTGACTACAGGCCATGTGAATCTTGCCAATAAGCATCTTCTGATTTTACCACCCCAGGAGGGCAAGGCCTGTAAGTCCTGAAGTAAATTTAAAGGTACCCATCCAGTCATCCACACTGTGTTTGAAGAATGACAGGGAATTTCATTGCTTGACTTGCAGAGGGAACCTATTCTAGAGCAGTGGAAGCTGATGAGTGATTAATCTATCCCTTCATGCAATTTTATTCATTTCCTAATGTAAGCTGAGATCTCTTTTTCTAGTATTGGCTGCACTGTTTGACTTTTCGAGAAAAATAAGTTCAAGAATAGCAGGATCCCCCAGAGCACGCTAATGAAGGCATAAACCAGGGATTATTTTTTATTAGGAACATCTGTGAGTTTTCAATTTTTTTATGTGTCTCATTATCTAGGGTAGTGTGTGACAGATAAATTACAAAAAATGAACAGTAAGGTGTACAAAACAGTAGTGCAACTAGTGTTTCTTTATGGCACAGAAACCTGGGCAGGAAAAGCATTCTATGGTGTTAGAAGAGCTGGAATCCATTAGTTTCATGGTATGGAAGGATTTCATAATTACAGTCACCACATGTTGAGCAGAGGAAAAGGAGCTATCAATCTCAGCTCCCAGTTCACTCATCATTGACTTGCTTAATAGCAGGGTATCATTGATGCAGTAGGCTGAATCAATTTGCTGTTTCCCAAAAGGTACATTACTGCATTTCTTGGCTTCGGCATTTCTTTTCAGTGCACCAGGTGTTGACTCAGATTAATTCAGTTTGAAGGGTATAAGTATTTTGGGTTGACCTGACAGCTACACCAAACTTACAGGCATCAGCAAATTTGGGAAATCAGAGATCAGGGTAACATTTTTGAGGTTACAGAAATAAATGACAAACAGGAGGGAGCTAAACACAGATCTTAGGGGGACACCTTCTTTCTGACTGAGGAGGTGTCACCAATTCTGACAATGTTCTGTCCTTGAGCCAGTTTGTTATGCATCTCACCACATAGGGATCAAAGTTTAATGCTATAAGCTTATTAACTATTCCATCATGTTGTATAGTGTCATACATCTTGACCAAATCAAAATAGGCAGCATGAGCAGTGTACCCACTGGCCTCCAGCTGAGTCACCTTCTCAAATAAGCTTACAAGATTTAGCAGGCATGATCCACCCTTTACAAAATCAAATCAATATGGGACAAGTGTAATCATATTTTTGATGTTGTGAATTATGAGGCCAGTAATGATGCACTGCATAGCTTAACAGATAAGACTTGTAAGGCTGATAGGGCTGTAGTTTCCATGGTATGTGGTGAGTCCACCCTTCTGGTGAGGCATCAGCACCATAGTGCATCAGGATTCAGGGATATAGTCTGAACAAAATGTTAGGTTAAACAGTTTAAAGGAACCTTAGAGCTCAAAAATGCATTTTTTCATTGTTAGTGACTGAAGAATGACTGGAATTGAGCTATGTTAATGCTTCAAGATAACTCTAAACACATATTATAAAATTTTAATGCATTTTCCCACTAGATAGCCACCATTGTGACTGTTATATATCATGTTTTCCTGCTTTTATTTCTGTTTCCCAGAATCCATCTCAAGTCCATTTTATATGAGTCATTCTATGGAAGTGGAGTTGGTTTCTCATGCCATTAAAATACAATGACAATAATGTGAATCCCAGTCATCATACACACCTTCTATAATAGAACTGCTTTTTTTATTTTTTGCTTGACATGCATTTATATTTCTGTCTGAGCCTGTCTTATAATATATACAGCAGTCAAGCAGCTCCAGCCAAAGAAAGTAGCTAAATTGTAGACTTTTTAAAGAGTAAAAATCTTGTGCTGCTTCAACTATTGACAGACCCTCCCCCACACTCTTCCTGAGGAGTCAGAACTGTCACCAAAGTGAATGAACTTGCTGGATCATATAAAACTAACAGCAGCCACTGGAAAGGAAGGGGCATTAGTAATTGTGTTATTCTCCAGTGCCTGCAGAGTGAAGATCTATGTTTTCTCTCCTGAATGCTGTAGAATTAAAAATGTGCTTTATTAGATGCAAAAGTATTTCATTTTTATAACTGCTGTCATTCCCCTGTTTTCCTATTACAATGCAACACTGTTCTGCAATTCTACATGAAAATATGGCCAACATTCTCTTCTTCAGTTTGTCTTATTGTGAGTTTTTTTGTCATATTCTGGTTATTTTTCAGTCAACAATAATGTTTCCTGTACTATCCATATCATGACAGCTTCCCCTTTCTATTACAACCACAGCAAAAGACTGAAAGTGGAATGTATGTTAAAATTACCTCAGTTAGCAGTCACAGAAGAGAACATCACTCCTGCAAGTCACAGCATACAATGTATCCATCAAAGCAAATATGTTACAGAAAACTACATAATTATGTTGGCTTGTATTGTGAAAGAATGAACCGTTTAGGTAAAAAAAGGACATGCACTATATAACCACCACTTCACTACATGTCACAGTGAGGTAATACGCTTTGTCAGAAATGGGTTTTAAATAAAAGAAGGAAAGAGTAGGGATTCCTTGCAATACAGGCAACCCTCCCCCCAAGCTAGTGAAACATGAATCTTCAGGCTAAAAGCTTCCTTTATAGTAAACTATAGGATCACATGACTTACCAACCTACTGAAACAATGAAGCAGTTGTAAAATCTGGACACTGCCTGAAGCACCTGCTGACATCACCTTGAGGGCAGTTCCTGACAGGAAAAAAAGTACAGATTTCCCTATATGTCTGTAGTATATCATGCAGGAAGGAGACACATTCTTCTGGCAACACATGCAAGAGGTTAAGCTTACAAAAAAGGTGGCAAGGGCTTTCTCTTCCTTTGGTTCAGAGGAAAGGAAATTGGATTTTTGTAAAGTGCAGGCTGATTTCTGATACCTAAATCATACTGGAACCTAACTAAAGGGAGGAACAAAAGCTCAGGACTGAAATAAACTGCACGTGAGGGCAGACTTTATCATTAAGTAGGGCATCAGCAGGTGTTTGGTGCTATTTATTAGGCAAACTGGTATATTGCCAGGACCTGTGGAAGATTTGTTTTGGTCTATAAGAGTACCTTAAATATATAAACCTTAGTGATAGCTGAGGGAGCAACTAACTGAAGGATGACTGGAGATTATATGATAATTTTAGGAGAGAAGTTGGCTGCTAATTTGTTTGTTTGTTAGTTATGTTAGCAATATATTTCAAGTTTGAGTGGAAGATATCATTATGGAATGGTTCAGAGCATTGTTGTGAGTTATTTCATAATTTTCTAACTTAACTGAAGAAGGACTTGTAGTTATCATTTACTTCAGCTGCAGCCTGAATTTATGAAATGCTTTACTGGCCTTTAAGGTTACCTTCAGTTTCTTATGGAGTTTTTGTATTATCTTCATGCAGAAGGGTTCTGACCCTACAGTTTCTTCATACTTTTATACAGTGTGCCAACATTGACTGACCACTAAGGTGGTTTGTTTTTGAATGTATTGTTATATTTCATTTTAGTACAGACTGCCAGGTCATTCCATTTGTCTTACTGGGCTTAGTGATTCTTCATAGGTGTCTGCATATCCCTGGTCAACTGTGGAGGTTCCATTAGTGAATTTAGAAATGTTGTCATATAATTGTCATCTAACTGTATCCTGTGATATTCATTTATCTGACCATATGGGCCTGAAATGTACAAAACAGGATCTTATGTAAAATGTCTGTTGGGCAAGTATTGGAAAAAATGTGAGAGGTTTACTGCAAGACTGGAGTGTACTGCCAAAAGGATAACAAGTCAAGAGACAAAGCTAAGACTGATCTGGACTATTTTTGACTGTCATTGTGACATTGTTTCAGAAAGTAGCCATAGACATTATGTGTCCTTTCAGTATTCCAATTACTACAGGTAAGCAGTATATCTTGGCATTGGTACATTACTCAAATATGTGACCTGGGATGGTGGCCCTGTCCTTTACCAAGGCAGAGAAGGTGGCAAATGCCTTTTTAGATGTTTCCATTTGGGTGGACTTCCCATGGAAAATAGTGACATACAGAAGTAATTGTTATGCCCCACCACTGGACCAGTAATCAAGGAGCCTCAATCCTCACCACTGGCAACAGTGAGAGACATACATTGGGTGGATGACAGGTACACACACACAGTATTTCCGGACGCAGCTTGCTGCATCAAGTGCAATTTCCCTTAAGAGCACACGAAGACCACAGTCAGTCTGGGGCTGTTTTCTCCCTCTTTCTCCAGATCCCCCAATAAGACTCCCCACTGTCACAGCTATAGAGTTGAGATCTCAGCTGAGTGACCAAGCCAAGACCTCCAACACTCTCTCTGTCCAACCAGTGCTTCATGTCTCTGCCCAAATTGCTGACACACACACACACTCCTGGAGATTTGTCGTACACACAAGCACACACCTGGGAAATGTTGGCACAGGTTTACTAGCTATGCCCCCTTTTGCCTAGACTATAAGGTAGTTATCACTGCCACCAGCCACATCCTTATCAGCTACTTTAAGGCCCTTAATAAAGGGTGTCTAATCTTACTATGTAATGTTACTATCAATACAAATGGTAGTTTGAGCAAAAGCAAGGCTATTAGGAGTGGCCTATACAGTGTCACCAAATAAATATGCAAGTACTCTCAGAACTTAAATATGTCTCACAAATACCAGCCACAGTGAAAGGTTTAAATATATTTAATAATAAATAATAAAAGAACAAGAAAATGCTCAGTATATAATCACAGTAACATCAGAGTACAAACTCACAGGAAATATTTAAAACAACATTGCAGAACAGTCTCACATAAAAAAGAAAAACATCTAAACATCTAAATTAAGCTTTGCTATATTTCTGACTATATGTAGAGAATTACTATAGCCTAGTTAACTTACTTACAGAGCAAGAAGTCAGATGTGGTGGGTGGGTCTTTCAGCTGATGTCAGGTCAAAGAAAATACAGAATACTCATTCTCTCTCAGCGAGTTCTTAAATTAATATCTCAAATATTACTGCTGGGATAGCTTGCAGAATGATATAATTTCTTGTCATCTGACTCTATCCCAGGTGAAAAACAACCATTGATGTAGCTGGTAGCATTTAGCATCTACCTGTGAAAATACAGAGATAAGGCTTTTCTTTGATTTAAGGCAGATCCTGGAAGTCATAAAACAATAAAAACACTTTTAAGACAATACAGTGAACCTCTAGTTCTAGACATTGTGTCTGTTACTGCAGTGGAACTAAAATATAACATCCTTTTATTACATGGTTATAAAGTAATTTAATTTCAGTTATTTTTCTGAAGTTAACCTCTGGTCTTGCAGTTTCCACTATTAAAATATATACATCTAAACAGTTGCAATAGTGCAGGTACATTTCTGTTCTAATCCAGTAGGGTACACTGTGGTTACATCTTTAAGTTCAGTACTTTGTAAAATACCTTTTCAACGCACACTTCTGTACCAGCAGCTTGATATACACATAGCATACAGTTATAAAACAGTTGTAACACAAGCATCTTACATGTAGTATGTTGACATTCACAAATGACACATAACCATTTACAAAATTCCAGACAGCTGTGCTGGCAGTATCTCTCTTTGTTACACTTCTATATAAATCATGTTGATACAAATGACATATAATTATTTATAAAACTCCAGATAGCTGGGCTGACAGTATCTCCTTTCATGACAGCAATAATTATAATTTCATGTCAGATCTGTTGTCATGCTTATGAAATCATTGTAAGAGCAAAGCAGTCAAACACTACCACTACAATCAACAAACAACTGGCCTTGTGGAAGCATTTAATTCCACTCTTAAAGTCATTTTGACAGAATTCACTGAACAGTTTAAGAAGCCAATAGCTAGCCCCTCAGAGGATAGAAAGTAATACAAAGGAAAGGGCTTAGGCCATGCATATGGTGCACCAAGCATGTGGCAACCTTCATTAGCAGCTGCTTAATAGTATGTATCCCCATATGGAAAGTGTTGCGGCAGGTCATACATTCCCAGCCCAGGAGAAGGATTAGGGACATATAAACATTCTTGTGGCAGGGATACTGCAAGGGCACATCAACCATCATGGTTAACTATATGATGCCCCATCAAAATGTCTCTTTCCCCTCCATTGTTCTCATAGACACCCATTATAAAGGAAAGCCTGGACTCAAGTCCAGCATAGGGAGGATGGGGAGTCTTGATATTCATCAAACATGGTACAAAAAGTACCCAGAAAAAGTTTTGAAAATGAAACTTTCACACACACATACACACAGAGCTGTGCATGCACAAATTAGAAGAACCTAACATTGCAAACTGCCACTTTCTGGAGGAGAAGCAATTTCCATAAACAGAATGTAAATGTCTACATCTAGGCAAATAAATGCTACTTGATACTGAAATGTTGACTAGCAGAAATCAGGAGTCAGAAGTGCTGTATCATATGCAGAGGGAACACTTAATAGAGGAGATAGTGCTTACAGAATATCTGTCATTATTAATCTATTCTAGGATACCCCTCTGAATTATCAGTATGTATTGTGACCCATCTTTAGAAACTCAGCACAGTGCATCACTTAATCAGAAAGTCTGGGTGTGTTGGTGAAATGAAATACTGAGATCAGTGACAAACTTCTTCATGGGAGTAACAGGAAAGTAGAGACAGAGAACCTGCTTCCCAGGAAAAATGAGCAGATGTCTGTATAATTGCTTGCTTACAGTTCATCAAATAATTTAAGAGTTAGAAATAGCCAAAGTTAGAAATAGTCAAGTGTGTTTTCTGGTTAAGTGAAGGGTTAGGACAAGTTGGATAGTAGTTAGCATTTTTTTCTAAAGATAGCTGCCATCTCTCTGTTCAAAAATGTTTAATTTAAATTTCCCTTTAAATAACGTTTTTTGTATATTTAATTTCCACTGTGCTTTCTATAATTTAAAGAATAATATTTTCTTATTCCATTACAAAATCTTTGCCACTTGCTGACTATTGAAGCATATTAAGAGTAATTTCACATCAGTGGTGAAATATAATTGTTGGCATCTGCCTCTTTGAAGAGAGACTGCTTAGTTGCAGCTGTCAGTAATTAATGTAATCCAGTTGGATCATTTTAAGAATGCTCAGTAATTAATGTAATAGAGCTGGATCATTTTAAGAATGCTCATTAATTAATGAATGTATTACAGCTGGATCATTTTAAGAATGCTCATTAATTAATGTAATACAGCTGGATCATTTTAAGAATGCTCAGTAATTAATGCAATACAGCTGGATCATTTTAAGAATGCTCAGTAATTGTAATCCTTAGTGTACCAGAATTTTGCCATAAATGCAGGAGAGAGTGGTGGCACTGAAATAATGTATTCTTAGTCCTCACTGGACACCATTTTGTGTGTGTGTGTGTGTGTGTGTGTGTGTGTGTGTGTGTGTGTGTGTGTGTGTGTGTGTGTGTGTGTGTGTGTGTATGTATGCAGAAGAGTGTAACTAAGACGCAGTTACTGTTGGTAAGATAAAACTGCAAGCCCTGAGTTGAGTGTGAAGTGGGTGCAATTCTGGGAAGACAGTGCTCATAACCTCTGCTCTTTAGCTGCACTTTGTAAAGCTTATTTGGGTGTGGCAGGTCTTCCTCATAGCCTAAGGAAGCATTGCTCATTTACTACTGTATTTCCCTGAAAATAAGACCGGGTCTTATACTCTTTCCCCCTACGAAATATGCATTAGGGCTTATTATCAGGGAATGCCTTATTTATCCCCCCATACAATAATCTACATTTATTCATTTATTCATGTACACAAATTGACATTTATTCATGGACACAAATTGACATTTATTTGGTACTTTTCTGTTATTAAGCAACAGTTCTAAGTAACGCATTAACAGTTGTGTGAGAATTCTACATAAACAGTGCAACAAACATTTCAACTTAAGAATATCTACACCTTGGCTTTCACAGTGCAATATTTCATGCTTAACAGAAAGTGCAGAAAAATCTCAATACATGTGTATTGGAGGAGGGGAATAAAACTGAAAGCAGAAGCAATCTATTCTGTTGCCCCGATAATGGAAAAGTTATGCAAATACAGTCATGTCATCTTCTTCTGGAACATTGTCATAAGTCTCCAACCCCTGAATTCTGGCCTGAATTTCTTGTGACTCCATTTCCTGTAGAACCATTGGCCCCAATCTGTCATGCCTAGCAATAGAGCTCTCCTTAAATGAGCACTGCTTAGCCAAGTAGCCTGCTCGTAGTTCATTGACAACACAGCTGTCAGTGATTTTATCCCATGAATTTTTCATACAAGTCTTGACCTCTTGCAGGCTAGGCTTCACAAAGTTTCCATGCTGATTTCTCTCCATTCTATTTTCAATGTAGTCATTGAGTTCCATACACAAATGATCCTTGAATGGCTTGTTTATTGCAATATCAAGAGTCTGGAGATAGGCAGTCATTCCTGCGGGAATCATTATCTGATCTATTCTTTCTGTGCAAAAAATTTCTTCATGTCTTTAGCGTGGTGAGTGCTGTCTGAATCCCAGACTAGCAAACCTCTTTCGTCACCTCGCAAAACAAGTGGCAGCATTACATCGACCCACTTCCTTATAAATGCTTGTGTGTACCAGGCTTTTTCAGTTTCAAGAATGTAAATGCCTGAAACAAAAAACAAGTAATCTCCGTGGTATCCTCGAAGTCTCAAAACAACCCACTAAAGTGTAGTGGGTCCAAAAACAAAACAGTTTAAGAAACTTCTCTGTGTGGAAGATTTTCAGTCAATTGTACAATTTCTTTACTTTCAATAGCAAACACTACAAACAAAAAACTGGTATAGCAATGGGGGCTGCCATGGCTCCCAGCATAGCTAACATAGCCCTGGGCAAATGGGAGGAGGACTTTGTGTTAAACAACACAGACTACATGCAGTATATCACATGTTATTTATGTTTTATTGATGACATCTTTATTGTTTGGGAAGGTGACACCTTTCAGCTTGGAGATTTTATCACTTACCTCAATCAAACAACCCCCCCCCTTCTTGAAGTTTACCTCTTCCCATAGCTGTACTTCAACCACTTTCTTAGATATACAGATTTCCAAGGACACCAACAATAACAGAATCACCACTGATCTATTTAAAAAACCAATGAGGGTTAACTTATTACTCCACAGTAAAAGTCTACATCCTACAAAAAACAAGTATAATGTAATGAAATCCCAAGGCTATAGATTAGCTCGAATTACCACAGAGATGGAACCATTTTTGAGAAACGTGACCAACTTAGGGAATGATTTTCTAGTGAGAGGCTATGAAAGTCAGATGTTAAAAAACATCCTGAAACCCATTATAGAACTGAAAAGGACTGAAGCATCTTCACTCAACCTCCCCAGTAGAAAAATGTTAAGTAATCCCACAGAGAATAACAAATGCAAAAATAGCTGCATCCTGACATACACTTTGGATTATCACAGTATCAAAAATATTATTGAAGAAAACTGGGACATTGTCACAGAAAACCCTTTTCTGATTAACATCTTAGGTGAAGCCCCATCATTTGTTTATAGGAAGGCCAGGAATATTAGAAGTTTTGTTGAATTTAAACCTAGACCATATGAGAAAAGCACTAAAAGATGTGACACTAATTGTACATTTTGTATATTTATACAGCAAGGTGATAGTTTTTATTGTCCTTATTTAAATAAAATCATTAAAACCAGTGCAGGTGGTGACTGTAACACTACAAAAGTAATTTACAGGGCACAGTGCAATGAATGTGATGCATTCTATGTGGGCAAGACTGTAAATAAACTCAAGCATAGGATTTCATATCATCTGTCAGAAATCTGCTCTGGATGTAAAAATAATGCACTAGCCAAACACCTTTCTCTTCATAAAAGACACACAGGTTTTAATTTCCAGATCCTGGATTGCATAGACATGGGTGATCCTGAAGGAGACATCCCGAATATTCTGGAGAAACATGAACTCATGTGGCAATTAAAGCTGAACTCTTTTCGGAAGCCTGGACTAAACTACTACTGTTCAATTAAAAGTGCACTGAAACTTAGAAAATTGCCATATTGTTTACATGACTAATTTATTTTATTTTATTTTATTTTATTCTACCAGTTGGTTTTAAATACCATTTTAAATTAGTTGTAATTTAAGTATATATTTTGTTTCCATCATCATACATACATTTTTTCTTATTTTTATTTTTTTCTGGTTCTTTTTTCCACTTTATTCAAAATGATGTATAATAACAAAACTAACTAATTATACAATTATATATATTTTTATAGATTGTTTTTAGGGTTCTTGTACACAGAACTGAAGAAGTCTAGAAGGACGAAAGCGATCGTTGTTAACAATAGGTTATGAAAATAGAAATTGATTTTTACATGCAAAATGTATATGTATATATTTATATAGGTTCATAGGTTCATAGGTTGGTACTAGGCTATCGGCCCTAGGGCCTATACAAGTCTAGCCATAACTATTCCCTGGCTATTTCTTCCCACAATATTTACTTCCCTGGACCCCTGTCTAGCAGGACGACTGACGTGATCCCCGAGGTGGATTTCCTTTCTCCCATCCAATCATCAAGGTTCCTTTTGAAGAGGGCCAAAGAGGTGCTCTGCTTGACATGTATGGGCAATCTATTCCAGAGTCTGGGGAGTCTCTGGGTCAGGAACCTATCCCTCCAGCATGTTTTGTTTATTGTGATGAGAAGATTTAGATCCTTGGAGCATGTGGCTCTGAGGGATTGGGATTTCTTTAAGTGTAGCATGTCCAACAGCTCTGGGTTTGACATGGCCTTGTATGTTAAGTAGAGATATATATTTTTTGATTACCAAATGAACTAAGGTTGATAAATTTCCAGCCATGTAGTATATTGTCCTGGATAAAATCACAGACTTAAGAATCTACTTAATAATCTGGTTAAATAAGAGATACCACATCATTATAAATTGTATTTAAAGTACATAAGGGTTATATATTATTATGACAGCTACTAAGTAGGGCAGGACCAGCTCAAATGTCACACTGATGGGGGAAGGGATGTGAATTTAACATGTGTACCAATAACACTTTGTTTTATAGCACAATAATCCACTCCCATGCCTGATTAAAAAGTATATATATATATATATATATATATATATATATATATATATATTTAGAAAGCTTGTGAGAAAATTATTACTCTATTTTTGTTTTACTTGGATCACTTGCCTGTGTACTTAATAAAGGATTTTCAACTGGAAACAGACTGCCTGCCGTGCTTGGATTACTTTTAAATACTTAGTAATGATGTACAATTATATATTTTCTATTATTATTTTTTGTTTTGGTTTTGTTTTGACTTAAGACGAGTTTAAGTTCGGTACTTCTACTACTATTGTCTGATCTGATTAATATACAGTGATTAACTAGAAAAATATGGACTGAAAATCTTCCACACAGAGAAGTTTCTTGCACTGTTTTGTAAATGCCTGAAACACATTCAATCTTATCTTTCTTGCCCTTACTAATGCTTAGAGGTGGGGTTTTCTTTCCATCTAGTCTAATTGCCAAAATACAGGTAACACATTCACTCTCGTAACCAGTGGAGGGAATGTAGATTGACGAGGCACCCCTCTGATCAATTGTTGTTTGAGATCCTTGGCCCATAAACACTGCAGTTTCATCCATAGCAATCATGTTGGAGAGTTGGTATTTAGAAAAGTCAATGCCATCAACAAAGGACTTGAACGCAAGTGCACGTTTAATAACTTCAGTATCTTCCAGCTTGAACAGTGCTGTTGATCTTCTTAGAGACAGTTCATATCACTGAAGGAAGCCATTCAGCCAATGTTGTGATGCTTTGAATTCTTCTGGGAATATTTCTAACTGTGGTGCCATTGCAAGGGCAAATGCTTGGATATCAGCCCTGCACACAACCAAAGCCTTTGCTCTCCTGTTAGCAATCCATTCACAGATGATGTCTTCCAGCTCAGGAAATAATGGTTGCCAACCTGATCCACACTTGCACTTCTTAGCATTTCCCCTCGTCAGCCTTTTGACTGAGGTTATCATACGCTGCACACCATTTTTGGACCATTCGGAGATCTAACTTCTAACTTCTTCTCTTTGCAGAAAGCTGTCAGATTCTTTCCCCGAGAATCCTCTGTGATTCCTTTCTTGTACTCGACAGAATAGCTCTTTCTTTTTGCACTCATCTTGTCTGGGGGGGAGGTGTTAATTCATAGGTTCATATGTTGGTACTAGGCTATCAGCCCTAGGGCCTATACAAGCCTAGCCATAGCAATTCCCTGACTATTTCTTCCCACAATATTTACTTCCCTGGACGCCTGTCTAACAGGAACTTTGACGATTGGATGGAAGATAGGAAATTCACCCTGGGGATCATGTCAGTCACCCTGCTAGACAGGGATCTAGCATGTCAGTTGCCCTGCTAGACCCCTGTCTAGCAGGGCAACTGACGTGATCTCCTGGGTGAATTTCCTATCTCCCATCCAATCATCAAGGTTACTTTTGAAGAGGGACAAAGAGGCACTCTGCTTGACATGCATGGCCAGTCTATTCCAGAGTATAGGAAGTCTCTGGGTCAGAAACCTATCCCTCCAGCATGTTTTGTTCATTGTGATGACAAGGTTTAGATCCCTGGAGCATGTGGTTCTGAGGGATTGGGATTTCTTTAAGTGGACCATGTCCAACAGCTCTGGGTTTGACATGGCCTTGTATGTTAAGCAGAGATCGCCTCTGAGTAGATGATATGTGACAGAGTATAGCTGGATTTTTTTTCAGACGGTCAGCATAGGGCATCTGCTTTAGACATGTGATTCTTTTAGTGAGGTATTTCTGCGGCTTTTCCAGTAGTTGCAGATGTCTTGAGAGGTACATACCAAATGGGGCATTTATATTCTATAATGGGTCTAATGAGGAGTGACCACAGTGGGACAATGACCTCCCTTTTTCTGGATGAAAAACCCTTAGTGATGAGGTGTGCCACATAGAAGGATTTCCTGACTGTTGTGGTGATGTGGTTATCGAAGGTGAGATCACTGTCCATCTGTGTCCCTAAGTTTCTTATTACACTTTCGGTGTTTAGTGTACTGCCACCTATGTGGTAATTCACGGGTGCATGTTTTTCCCAAACGAGATAACTATACTTTTCTTGGCATTGAGCTTGAGCTCATGGCTCTGGTACCAAGCATCTGTTTCTGTAAGGCCCTTTTGTAGAATATCCACATCATTTGGGGATTCAATAACGGCTCCCAGTTTGCAGTCATCTGTGAACTTTGTTAGCCAGAGTTCCTTACTGTTGGCCTGTACTTCAGAGAAGTAGATGCCAAACAAGAGCGGTCCCAGGCAGAACCCTGAGTTACTCCACTTGTCACTTGTCTGGAGCTGGATTTGGAGTCGGCTACTTTTGCAGTGTGGGTTCTGCCAGTAAGCCAGTTGGCAACCCATTGAGTAAAGTAGGGATTAATGTCCAGCTTAATAAGTTTATCTATGATTCCAGAGTTGGGGATGGTGTTGAAGCCCTTGGTGTGGTCTAGATAGGCTGCATGGACCACCTTACCCTTGTCCACAGCTCTGGAAACTGATTCAAAGAAGTCAATCAGGTTCAGGAGACAAGATCAGCCCTTCACAAACCCAAACTGGGTGGGGTCTAGTGTTTGAAGGTTGCCAATGTCTTTGTTTATAAGTTCCATGATAATACATTCCATGGCCTAGCAGATCAGGCTTGTCAGACTGATGGGACAGTAGTTCCCAGGATCCAAGGTGGATCCCCCCCCCTTGTGGAGTGGGCTAACTGTAGCTGTGTGCCACTCAGTGGGCATGAAGCCTGAGGTGAGGCTATGATTAAACATGACACTTAGGTGAGGTGCCAGTTCATTTTGTAGTTCATGTAGTACACAGCCCGGGATGTCGTCTGGTCCCATAGATGCTGTATTCTTAGCTTTGGAGAGTGCGTTTTTTACCTGTGTGGCCATTATTACCGAAATTTGGCAATCTTTCTGTATTGAGATGGGCCCTTTAGGGGGTGAGTGGGGGTGAAGCTGGCACTGAATCAATCTGCCAGGATATTGGCAATATCCTTGGGATCATTGTATTTAATGCCATTCTGTTGTAGCTCATTGCAGGTCTGAGCATTGCCATTTAGATTCTTGATATAGCTATAGAATGCCTTGTAGTTGTCTTTGGAATCTTTGGCAATTTTATTTTCGTAACTAGCTTTGGAGGATTTTATGAGGGATCTCAGCTTCTTACTGAGGCTGTTAAGGGAGTTTTTTGCATCCTGGGGTTTTTCTCTTTTCTGCAACAGTTTCTTCCTTTTGTTGTAAAGCTTGTTTATGGCAGAGGGACCACCAGATTGGCTTCCTTTTTTTGGAGGAGAGCATCTTGGTTCTATTTGGGATGGCACGATTCATGCACAAGTGGATGTACTCATACAGTGCCTTAGTGTAGGATTCAGCAGTCGAACTTTCAGTTCCCGTCTGCATGGGTGTCATGAAGTTTGTCACTTCTGAATTTGAGTAGCATGAAGTTGGCTTTGGAGAAGTTTTTTATGGAGCTTTCCTTACTGGGGGTGGGGGAAGGATGTGGATGTTAAGGGTGATTAGCTTATGGTCAGACCTGATCAATGAGGGGGTGACCATAGGTGTGGAGCATTGATTTCCCTTGTTGGTAATGACCAGGTCTAGGATACTGGAGCCCCTGATTGAAGACTTATGAGACCAGAGTGGAAACACAAAATAGCGATTGTTAAGAAGACACAACCACAGCTGTTCATTATTAAGTGCACATGCTTTACGTGCGTTGTCTGTACTTTGACCAATCAAAGTACACCTGCCAATGTTTATGGGCAAGGATCTCAACCGTCAAGTGTGAGTGATGATTAGGGTTACAATAAGAATCATGGAGGACTCCCAGGGAAAGAATCCTACGACATTCTGCAAAGTGAAGAAGTTGAGTGCCTGAATGGACCGAAAATGGTGAGCAGAGTACGATAACCTCAGTCAGCAGGTGTCAATAATATTATTATGCTAGGCCTTATTTTCCGGTTAAGTCTTATTTATGAAGAAATACAGTATTTGCTCCTAAGGTCATCCCATACAAAGAATGTTTTGTGAAATAAGAATTTTATAAGTATAATCTCTTGTATTATTTAATGATAATGTCTCTCATAAAATCATAGATTTTGTGAGGGATATATCAAATTGTTGAGCCAAAATCAGTGACATCCCTAAAAATCAAAGACAGCTAACAGCAACATTAGTGTGAGTGACTGGAGTGACCATGAATGCATTGATGTTTTTATTTGGAACTACTTCAACCAATTGAAAGTCACTTGGTCAGTGCATTACATCTCAAACACATTATTGACAGGTGAACTGGTGATCTCCTAACATGGCTAATGGTGTATGTTTGCGCACTGCATATGTGTGTGTGTGTATTATATGTTGTATTGTGTGTGTGTGTGTGTGTGTGTGTGTGTGTGTGTGTGTGTGTGTGTGTGTGTGCATTTAGTAGTACGTTGTGTTGTGGTCTGATCATGTGCATTCAGTGAAAAGAATAAATTTGAGGAAACATTTATGTTTCAGTCATTCCTTGTTTCAGCTTGGTCACATCTATAGTAGGACTATATACAGATGTATGATATCAAAGATGCTATTAAAAATTTAAAAGAAAATGTTATAAAGTAGCAACCAATGAGAAGTCTCCAGTGGTGGCTGGTGACTTCAAATTATAGGGGGGGCTGCAGGAGACAGTTGAATGGGTGGGGCCAACAGGAAGGGGTGTGCCCAATGGGGAAAGGGGTGGAGCTAAGCTCAAAATCACAAAAACTGGGACTTTAATTAAATATGCTGCCCTGGGTGCCAAACCATCTTTATGAGAGTCCAATCAAGACAAAATTAAGTGTAGAAGGAAAAAATATTTCAATGCATTGGCTACATGACAGCTTACTTAATATCTAGATGGAAAAAAAAAGGTTGTGAGACATGAAAAAATAAATTACTTTTTAAATACATTACTGGAATGCCAGTCAAAATCAATTATAAAAAAAACAAGCAGCACTCAACTCAAACCACTTCTCCTTGCACTGCAGTTCTAATTATAATTTACATTCAGTTTTATAAAAGTACCAAGTAACATGCTGAAAGTAGCAATGTCTGTGATACCCCTTCTTGTAAAAATGTTTCTTATCCAAAAAAGACCTGCTGCCTGACAACAGCTATCTACTTGTTTCATGGGAAAAACATGGTCAAAGTAAAAAATGAACAGCAAACAAGAAACAAGCTCAAGATAAATTGCTTAAAGGATTACTGTACAGGCTATTACTGTGCATGATAGATTAGCATTCTGTTTAATTTACAGGTAAAGCCTGCAAAGTTGACTGCAAGTCTCCAACAAATGTAATGAGCTTTGGAAAATACTGTAATCCTGTACTTTATTCCAAATACTGTCATATGCATTTCAATACCTAAGGCTTATACGTTATCTAGTTATGTAAATATTCCCTGCATGACAACAACAAAAAAGGTTTTCAATGTTGGTAATTCTTTAACATTATGCTTATTAAAGCTTACTTGCATCTTTCAATCTCAGACAAGCTTACCTCATGGGCATTAAAACATTGCTAGTTAAACACAGAGCAACAGCACTGAAATAACATGCATTTCCTGAATAATAAGAAGCATAAATCAACAGTATAAAAATATGACAGAAAACGAGAACATTCTGCAAAATCAAGGACAGATGAAAAGCCACTGTAGTACCTGTGTCTATCTTGGATGGGGGATACGCTCCACATTTACACTGCATAACTGCTCCTTGCCTTGCTTGGACACATCCAGAGTCACTACTTGGGGGAGTGGGGCACAACAAGTATGTCACAGTTTGAAATGTCTCTGGCTGATGGTGATGGCCCTGACACATTTTTCATACCTCTCAACCTCAGAGCAAGAACTCTGGACAAAGCCATAAATAGAAGTGGGACAAAGGTCCAAAAATAAGGACAATTTTTAAATATTGCTCTTATAAACTTAGAAAGATAATAGAATAGTAGGCCTTGCATTAATATGAATTTTATGAAGAGTATGAAATCTGAAACTCAAATGTCTGTCATTATTTTCTAACTTCAGTCTTTAATGATTTGCCACTAATTTGCCAGAAAACCAAAATTTTATGAAAAACAGACCAAAAATGTGATGCAAAAATATAAAATAATCACACAATACAGCTGGGAACCTGTCAAAGAAGGGACACTTTTAATATTAGTACTAATTTGAGCAGCTGACAAAAATAAGCGAATATACATGCATTTCTGAAATAAAAGTAATGTAAAACTCAGATCATTACAATTATTTATTAATTGTAAACCCTCCACATTTTCTTGCACAATTGCCATTTTACAAAGGGATTATTAGGGGGAGAGCAACATTTTGAACCAAAGTCGATGACAGTTGACAGGTTTGGCTATACCTAATTCTATAAAGTAATTTATTTCCATGTACCTCTCAACCTCTTAATGCAGGAAATCTGGACAAGGCCAAATATATTGGGGGGACATACAAACTGTACTAAAAATTGCTCTTGTATAAACTTAGACAGTTGATAGAATAACAGGTCTTGCATTAGTATGCATTTTTCTGACAGGTATGAAGTCTGAAACTAAGTGCCTGTCATTATTTAGTGATTTCATTCCTAAATGATTTGCCAGAAAACCACACATTTTATGAGGAACAAACCAAAAAGAAGAAGCAAAAATCTATTCATTCTGTGAAAATCTGGACAGTTCACAGGGCTAGTTCAGCCTGAACTGTCTTTGAGATTGCCACCCTTCCACCCTCACAAAATCATGGTCGAATGGGGCCTCCACCCTGCAGCCATTCCAATGTCCCATTACTTGGCTATTTCACTCCATTTACTATAAACACCATAATGTGCATATTGCTTTACTTCTACAATGATTTGGATTTAATTTAAAAGTTTTATTTTACATTTTACAGCACAAATACTAATAGACATCTGCTAAACAAAGCAATTCAGTCTCACAATGAAAATAGACTTAGCATTAAAACTTCTCTGCCCTTGAAACTCACATTCATTGAAACAGCATTAAAACCCACATTCAAAGAAAATACATCTGGCCAGTGGCAGATAAAGATTAACTTTAGGCTGTTTTCAAATAACAGGCCCCTTGCACAGGAAACATGCATGTGTTCTTTGATACACCTTCCTGACTGTATTAAATTATATTCCTTGTATAATACAGTACAGTTGTTAGACTGCATTTTAAATGCATTATTTTGAACATTTTTCCAGTAAAAAATTAAACAAAATGCATGCACCAATGACAAAACTGCCCAGTTCAGAACATTTCCACCATAAAAGTCTACTCAAACTTCTACAATCCACCAGTATCAGTAAATATGCACAATCTCTACAGAAGTAAAAGTCATCTAAATAATTCCACTATAAAGAGATCTGTAACTAATGAAGAGGTTGCTGCTTGCAAACAACTTTATATTTCATTGTTTCATGTTTCAAAAGTACATGTTGCCCTTGAGGAATAAATTGCCCATGTTACATTAAAAAATAAGCTAGTAATATTGCAATAGGGAATGGATAGCAAACTGATAACAGGTTCATCGTTACTAGGTATCTCCACCAAAGAGGACATTCTCAGGACTGCAGCATCAACCCCCTTTAAAAGTACAACACAGTACAGTATTAGCAATGCATCTCTATACTGTGGGAGTAAAACCCACAGCCTTCTGCATCAAAAGCAAGTGCACTATCTGTTGTGCTAGTAACAATGTGAGCAGATTCAGCATAAGCAGCACTAAACTTCTCTTCAAGCTCTCAGATCCCTGTAAAATCCACTTGACACTCAACTTTATCTCTCAACTTTGAAGCACAAGAAATCTGGAAAAAGCCAAAAATTATTTGGGGGGGGGGTAAAGGCCCAAAAACTAGGGACACATTTTAAACATTGCTTGTATAATCTTAGAAAGTTTCTAGAATAAAATGTGGTGTTATTACCATGCATTTCACTGCAAGTCTTGAACCCAGGACCCTGTGCACTACAATCAGAGCAATATACCACCATATCAAATCAGCCGTTTCTTGAAAGACAGGGAGACTGAAACTTAAATGGCTATAGGTTCATAGGTTCATACTAGGCTATCTGCCCTGGGGAATTTATAAGCCTAGCCTGATTGTGTTTGGGTTACGCCACCCCTTGATTTGAGTATACTGTGCCCTTTTTAAAGTTTAGTTTACTGTGCCACTGTCTAATAGTGACACGGAAGTAATCCCCCGGACAAACCTATGATCACCCATCCACTCATCAAGATTCTTCTTGAAGAGAGTCAGTGAGGTGCTCTGCCTAACATGAATTGGAATTCTATTCCAGAGCAAAGGGAGCCTCTGGGTTATGAATCTGTCCCTCCAGCATGTTCTATTTATTTCTGTGCTGAGGTTCATGTCCCTCAAGCACGTGGCTCTAAGGGATTTAGATTTACTGAGGTGGAGCATGTTTATTAATTCTGGGTTGGACATAGCTTTATATGTCAGGCATAGATCGTCTCGAAGTAGGCGGTATGCAACTGAGTAGAGCTGGAGTTTTTTTAACCGAGCAGCATATGGCATCTGTTTGAGTCCCTTGATCCTCCTGGTGAGGTACTTTTGGGGTCTTTCTAATTGTTGCAGGTGTCAGGTAAGGTACATCCCAAAGGGGGCATTGTATTCTATGATAGGCCTGATGAGGGATGAATAACGGGGCACGATTACCTCTCTTGATCTAGATGTGAATCCTTTCATGATGAGGTGGGCTATGTAGAGGGTCTTTCTAACCACTTTGGCAATGTGGTTGTCAAAGGAGAGATTGCTATCAACTTGGATCCCCAGATCCCTAATTACTTTCTCTGTACTTAATGGGGTACCACCTATGTGGTAATTTGTGGGCACATTGTTTTTGCCAAAGGGTATGACTATACACTTTTTGGCATTTAGCTTTAAACCATGGCTCTGGAACCAGTTATCCGTCTCTGCGAGACCTTTTTGAAGGATGTTTGTGTCAGCTGGAGAGTCAATTATGGCACCCAGTTTGCAGTCATCTGCGAACTTGGTGAGCCATAGTCCTCCCATGTTGGCCTGTACCTCAGAAAAGTAAATACCGAACAAGAGAGGTCCCAGGACAGAACCTTGTGGAATGCCACTTGTGACCAGTTTCGAGTCTGACATGGCTCCAGCAACTCTGACTATGTGGGTTCTGTCTTTGAGCCAGTTTGCGACCCATCTTGTGACATAGGGGTTTATATTTAGGCTGGATAGCTTATCTATGATGCCCAAGTGGGGTATTGTGTCAAATGCCTTTGCGAGGTCCAGATAGGCTGTGTGGACTACCTTCCCTTCATCTATGGCCTTGGTGACTGTTTCGAAGAAGTCAACCAGATTCAAAAGGCAGGATCTGCCCTTGATGAAGCCAAATTGGGTAGGATCTAGTGTCTGTAGGTCCTCAATGTCTTTGTTTATGAGTTCCATGATGAACCTCTCCATAGCCCTGCAGACTAGGCTAGTCAGGCTTATGGGGCGATAGTTTCCAGGGTCCGCAGAGGCACCACCTTTGTGGAGTGGGACCACTGTTGCTGTACGCCATTCTTTGGGCACATATCCTGTAGTGAGGCTGAGATTGTACAGCAGTTTTACTTGAGGGATTAGTTCTTTTTGGAGTTCATGTAGGACGCAACCCAGGACGCCATCTGGTCCCATGGAAGCAGTGTTTTTTGCTTTGGAGAGGGCGGCCTTCACCTGAGCATCAGAGATGTTTGGGAGGCTGCACTCTGCCAGGATAGATACTTTCTCTTTTGGGGGGGGGGGAGAAGTTTGCACTGAACCTGTCTGCCAGGATATTGGTGATGTCTGTGGGTTCAGTGTATTTTTTGTCGCTCAGAATCAACTCAGAACAAGTCTGGGAGTTGCATCCTAGGTTCCTAACATAACTGAAAAAAGCCTTATGATTGTTTTTAGTGTCCTGTGCAATTTTTCTCTCAAAGCTGGCCTTGGAGGATTTTATGAGGGATCATAATTTTTTGCTAGTACTGATCAGAGATGCCTTCCCTTTTAGGGATTTTGCTATCATGTAGTAGCTTCCTCCTTCTATTGTACAGTTTATTTATGGCTGGGGTCCACCAGACTGGACGCCTGCCTTTGGATGATTGGGTCTTGATTTTGTTTGGGATAGTATGATCCATGCATTCCTGGAGATGTCCGTAGAATGCGTTTATATAGGATTCTGCAGTTTGGGCTGTAGTTTCCACTGGCCCTGGGGCCTTGAAGGATTCCACTTTGGTTTTGAGAAGTGTGAAGTTCGCTTTTGAGAAGTTTTTCACTGTGGTTTTCTGGGCTGGGGGTGGGGTCGGGATGTGGATATCCAGTGAAATTAATTTATGGTCTGATCTTACCAATGAGGGATATACATCTGGTATGGAGCATAGAGTCCCCATGTTGGTAATGATCAGGTCTAGTATGTTTTCCCCTCTTGTGGGAGTGGTGACTAGTTGTTCCATAGCATTTGAGTTTATAAATTCCAGGAACCTTTGGGCTAAGGTGCTGGGGCTTGAGTAATGCTCCCAGTCTATGTTTGGGTAGTTGAAGTCACCCACTATAATGGTGTTCAGAGAGATCTTCATGTTCTCCAATGTTTTCAGGAAAGCAGAGTGGGATTCCTGACTTTGAGAGGGTGGTCTGTAGGATGCTATAAACTGAAAAGCAGTCTTGCCCACTGTCAGTTGCACATGGATGGTCTCTGATACTTTGTGCAATGCCACTAACCTGGAGGTGTGGATATCCTTGATAAATATGGAAACTCCCCCTCCTTTTGTGGTTCGGTCTGAGTTTTGGGGCCGAAAAGCATGATATGAGGTATAACCTGGTAGTGCTGGGGTGCTCTCTGGCGCCTTGAACCAGGTTTCTGTCACGGCACAGATATCGATGTTCTCCATACTGAGGCGAGCTTCGAGTGCATGCATCTTGAGGTTAAGACTTATGGCGTTTAGCAGCATTACCCTTAGTTTCTTGTTCCTTGTGCTGTCTATGGAGGTGGGTTTGACTTTTGAGCCTTGCCTAAAAAAGGCACTATGGGGGTGGCAAGAGCCTTTGCCAATATCCGAAAGCCCAGGGGTGGCAGGTGCAAGCCGTCCCTAGCGAAGCAATGTGGCTTGTCGAGCATGTCATCCCAGGCTGACAGACACTGGATCCCCTTTGAATGACACCAAAATTTTAGCCAGTTGTTAAAATCGATCATTTTGTCTTTATACTGTGGCATCATTCTAGGTGAGGGTAAGATGCTGCTCAAGGTCAGGGTCATACCAGCCTGGGCTACATAATCAGAGAGCTCCTCTTTGTCTCTTTTCATGTAGTCGAGGGAGGTATGTCTCAGGTCATTCACGCCAGCATGTACAATGACTGAGTCATATTTGTATTTGCTTTGGAGTGACCTGAGTGCTTGCATTATGTGGCAGATCCTAGCGCCCGACAGGCAGCTCACTGTGACCTTCTCTTTATTCAGCCTGGTGAGCGGGACGTCAGTGTGTCTGACAATAGAGTCACCTATTACAAGAGTATCAGGTGTGTTATTCAGCCTTAAGGGCTGTGACTGCTTGGCACACTGACTTTGTGTGCTATGTGTTGTACGTGTTTTGTTTTGGGGTAGCGTTTGCTTGGATGTCTGCTTTGGATGTCTCTGTTGCTTAGGTAGATTTTTATTTAGAGCCTCCAGTATGTTTTGTGTTTTATGTGTTTGGTTCGCTGTTGTGGTGGGACTATGTGATACTGGAATTGTGTTGTGTGAGGTTACCTTCTCCTCCTGACTGGTTACACCAATTTTGAGATGAGAGAGCTCAGCCTCCAGTTTGGCTATATGGTTGCATCTCTCACATATATTTGAACCTGTTTGGAGGAGGAGAGGGTTGTCCGTGTACATGAGACAGTTGTAACATTGCCTCAAAATTCCAAGATTCACCAGCTGGACTGGAGAGTAAACCATTGAGTGACCTTTGGACATGCTAGAGTAATATAGGGAACTGAATTAAAATGGACCAATAGGGGACAAGGTAATCGTAGAGAGCATAAGAGTAAGTAGTGCTTATGGTTTATTAGTGCTAACTTGTAAAATTACTTATTTGGACCAGTGAGGGGCCTTAGAATGAGAATATGGTGTTTAATTTGAGAGATAGAGCAGTTCTAAGGGAAAAAGTGAAGAGCAGACTTTGTGGAGCCAGGAATAGTTTAAACCCAATTAGGTGGCGCTGCCCGATGTTGCGCTATGTGCAAAAACGTGCAAAACCGTGCAAAAGAGGGTTTTAAGAGAGGGAGATCAAGGAGTTAGGAATTGACCTAAAATGGCCAATAAAACTACAGTTTCAAGGTAGTAACCACTCCCACAGGGGCAGGCAGGCTGCTCAATGTTTATCACTGCCACTGATGAACACAGAGACTTCCCTTTAGCCCAAGCAAACAATGGCCTCCAAGAAACTTACAAACAGTTCAGAACAGCAAATCTGTAACTGAACTTTTTTAAATCTCAGAAAAGTGGGAAAAAAGCAAGATGTTTTTGCTTTTTTTTTTTTTTTAAGGAAAGCAGAGGTTCACAAGTATCACAAGTTAGAACAGTGCAGTAAATGACCCCACACTTGAGTGCTAGGCCAGAGACAGATAAAATGCAAGTTTTAAGAAAAAAATTATTTTAAAAATAAGTGCAGGCAGGAAATTCAGTAATCAGCTCTAGGTTGTGTTCTAAATACAGTTACCAACACAGAAATCAAGTTTAACAAGCCAAAAAATGCTCAAAAGTAAGCAGCAATGCATAAAAACTTAACAAATAATCTGAAGCAAAATACTTAAAATCTCAAAAGTGGCTCCTTTCTTCTCTCAGCATTTTCTCCTCTTGGTGGGTGCTTCACCAACAGCCAACAAGTCCAAAAAGATGCCAAAGCCACAAGGCAATCGGGTTTTAAGAGAGGGAGATGAGTTAGGAATTGACCCAAAATGGCCACTAAAACTACAGTTTCAAGGCAGTAACCACACTCACAGGGGCAGGCAGGCTGCTCAATGTTTATCACTGCCACTGATGAACAGAGACTCCCCTTTAGTCCAAGCAAACAATGGCCTCCAAGAAACTTACAAACAGTTCAGAACAGCAAATCTGTAACTGAACTTTTTTAAATCTCAGAAAAGTGGGGAAAAAGCAAGATTTTTTTTTTTTTTTTTTTTTTTTTTTTTAAGGAAAGCAGAGGTTCACAAGTATCAAAGTTAGAACAGTGCAGTAAATGACCCCACACTTGAGTGCTAGGCCACAGACAGATAAAATGCAAGTTTTAAGAAAAAAAACGATTTTAAAAATAAGTGCAGGCAGGAAATTCAGTAATCAGCTCTAGGTTGTGCTCTAAATACAGTTACCACACAGAAATCAAGTTTAACAAGCCAGAAAATGTTCAAAAGTAGGTGGCAATGCAGAAAAACTTAACAAATGATCTGAAGCAAAATACTTAAAACCTCAAAAGTGGCTCCTTTCTTCTCTCAGCGTTTTCTCCTCTTGGTGGGTGCTTCACCAACAGCCAATAAGTCCAAAAAGATTCCAAAACCATGAGGCAATCGGGTTTTAAGAGAGGGAAATCAAGGAGTTAGGAATTGACCCAAAATGGCCAATAAAACTACAGTTTCAAGGCAGTAACCACTCCCACAGGGGCAGGCAGGCTGCTCAATGTTTACCACTGCCACTGATGAACACAGAGACTTCCCTTTAGCCCAAGCAAACAATGGCCTCCAAGAAACTTACAAACAGTTCAGAACAGCAAATCTGTAACTGAACTTTTTTAAATCTCAGAAAAGTGGGAAAAAGCAAGATTTTTTGTTTTTTTTTTAAGGAAAGCAGAGGTTCACAAGTATCAACAAGTTAGAACAGTGCAGTAAATGACCCCACACTTGAGTGCTAGGCCAGAGGCAGATAAAATACATGTTTTAAGAAAAAAACTATTTTAAAAATAAGTGCAGGCAGGAAATTCAGTAATTAGCTCTAGGTTGTGTTCTAAATACAGTTACCAACACAGAAATCCAGTTTAACAAGCCAGAAAATGCTCAAAAGTAGGCGGCAATGCAGAAAAATTTAACAAATAATCTGAAGCAAAATACTTAAAATCTCAAATGTGGCATCTTTCTTCTCGCAGCATTTTCTCCTCTTGGTGGGTGCTTCACCAACAGCCAACAAGTCCAAAAATTCAGTTCTCACCATAGTTCTCAACCTCTTAGCACAAAACACCTAGACAAAGCCAATAATGGGGAAATACAGCTCCTAAACATATTCAGTGAATTAATTTCTTATCATAGCTCTCAACCTCTTAGCACAAAAAAAACTGGACAAAGGAAAGCCAATAATGGGGAACATATCCCCAAATATAGAAACAAATTTCAAATATTGATGCTATAAACAGAAAATTGCTAAAATAAAAGGTTTTGTGTTACCATGCACTTTCTAAAGAAGATGAAGTCTAAAATTCAAATGCCTGTCATTATTTAGTGAATTCTAAATCCAGAAAACCACAAATTTCAAAAGAACTAAAATATGAGGCAAACATTTTACAAGTAGTGGTGGGTAGGGATTCCAAGCTCCTGCTCCCAAGGTACAGGGTTTGAGTCTACTCTAGCCACATTTTACACACACACACACACACACACACACACACACACACACACACACACACACACACACTAACTACCTGGGTTTTTTGCAGTTCTGGAATGTCATTTCCTAGCTCCATTCATTGCAGTTCTGTACTAAGTCATTCCATTGCTCGTCCTGCACTAAAAAGCCTTGTGAGAAGTCTTTCCCCTTCCTGCAATAGCAGGCCAGCCTGCAGACATTGCAGTCCAATCACTTTCCAGCATGCAGTTGTTACTGCATAGACTTCTGGGTTCTCTGCTCTTGAATGCTGGAGATCTTGAATGCTGTCTTCCTAATCCAGACAGCTGCTGAGACAGTTCAGATTCTGCACATGCTCCTGACTGGTTCGGCAGCAGTCCGGATATTGGAAATGCCGCAAGCTTGCATGAGCGAAGGTCCGGGACTTGCGTTTGTTTTTTTTATTTTATTTTATTTCTTCATTTGTTTTTTCTTTCTTCGTTTACAGCTGAGGCAATAGCAAGGGCCGCCCCTGGAAGTCTCCATGTTCATTATTGTTTGAACAATTTAAAAATTATAATGAGTCAACTAGAAATAAGGAAAGAAAAATACTCCAGTACCATAATAATGCTTATCATTCAAATACAGAACAGTATTTGGTGTAACTGAATGCCTTAGAAAAGAAGGGAGAAAGTCAACATTTAGACCAATTTAAGTGTTTTAACAAAAGGTAAACAGTAGCTGCAGGAAGTATGTTTATGTCTTATACCTAAGGTAAAGTTGAAAGCATGAACATATTTACACTGTAAATAAGAAATTGCCATGTCAATTGTGCAGGTCAGTTCCTTTAGGCAGAATTCAAGAGAAGAGTCTAAGCTATGACACACTGACTCTTTTGTTATACAAAACAAGAGTTGTTCAAAATTAACATTATTTTTGGTAGATAAAAATGGACACATACACTTACCTTCTGCTGTCACTGTATGTAAACATTTTTCAGCTAGCTCAGAGATTAAGGATAGAAAATGCCAGCTTAAACCTGTACTTGCACAATATGTGACTCTGAGCAGTGTTCCTGGGTCATCCTTGAAGAGGGCACATGTCCAGTGGGCATACTCAATTGTCGCTCTCATACATCAATATGTGCAAGAGGCTGAGGGTGGTGAGGATGTGAATGCTGATGACCATCCCACAGTGAGGAGGAGGAGAAGAGTGTACAGACCCAGGGTAACCTACCATGGCCTACATGAGCTGGAGATAGTGGAGCACTATAGGGTAGACAGGGTCATTCTACAGCAAATTGTTGAGCTGTGCCAACCCCGCCTCACACACAGAACCAACAGAGGGGAACCCATCCCAGTGGATACCAAGGTATGTGTAGGCTTAAGAATACTAGCCACAAGTACCTTCCAAAGGGCAACTGGGGATATCATGGGGATCTCACAGGCATCAGCATCCAGGGTACTCCACCAGTTCCTGGATGCCATGTTAGCACATGCCAGTGAGCACATATATTTCCCCATCACCCGTGAGGTGTTGACCAGCAATATGCATCTCTTCCACCAAATAGCAGAATACCCTGAGGTAGTGGGTGCTATAGACTGCACGCATATACACATAAAAGCATATATTTCATATATTTCCCCAACACCCATGAGGCGTTGACCAGCAGTATGCATCTCTTCCACCAAATAGCAGGATACCCTGAGGTAGTGGGTGCTCTAGACTGCATGCACATACACATCAAAGCACCACCTGGTGAGCAAGGTAGGGTCTAAATAAACTGCAAGGGCTTCCCCCCATCAACTGCCAGGTAGTGTGTGATGCCCAGGGCATTATCTTGAATGTGTGCTGGCAGCCCTTGGAGCTATCATGACTCCCACATCTGGCATATGACACAGCTGTACCAGTCATTTGCCAGTGGGGACATCCCATATAGCTACCTAGTGGGGGAAGCTGGCAATGTACTGGAACTGTGGCTGATGACACTCCTCAGAAATGCACACACACCTGAACAAGAACTCCATAATGAGGCAAACGCACAAACCAGAATCATAATAGAGCATGTGTTTGGGATGCTCAAGTAATGGTTCCACTGCCTGGACATATCCGGTGGATCCTTGCAGTACTCCCCTGCTACATGTGCACAAATGTTCATAGTATGTGCCATGCTACACAATATGATCCTGTGTAAACAGCTGCAGCAGGAACAGCACGGGGCAAGGCCACAAAGCCCCTCACCATTGCCAAGGCCAGCACAGGCACAGAGGGACTCAGAGGAGGAACCACCTGGGCCTGCCCATGTAGGCAGAAGGAGGTTTGCCCAGTATGCCCAGGCCTTGGCAAAGAGGCAACACATAGCACATACACTGACACGGTAGGGCCCGAGGGAATGACACCTCTCTGTGACTCGCACATACAGTAAAAGGGATGCCAAACATAGCACTACCTGTGCTTTACCATGTATAAGGAGTGGACTATGTGCATCCGACATAGTTAGCCCTCCAGCACTGTCCTCAATACTGACCCAAACACAAGGTAAGTCACTCTTCTTATCAATTACTGAATGAAGTAGCATGTTCTGATAGTTGTATGTATGGTATGGATGTGAGCATGCAAGGGAATTGGGTGGCTGAATGGGATGGCAGCAGATACTGGACACCTATATGGGCAGCATGTAATCCATAACAAATATTGTTATCAACACATTAGGCAGTACTAGACAAGGTGACAAATCACACTGCAGTACATGTGGTGGCCCAGATGTGTGTCCATAGGACACACACATGCATGTCAGTGAGGCTCACATATGCACCACCAGGCTCAGCCAGTAGGACAGGTGTAGATGACCATAAAGAAAGGCTGGGTTAAGGCCTCCAATTGATGGCAATGGTAAACAGCCCCCCTCCAGACCTACACAGACAGACTGCAACAGGTCTGGCACTTGTATGTTAGTTCTGAAGGGTAAGAAGTCTGAAAATGAAATGTAGGTCAATAAAACCTAAGATCTGTACTCCACTGATATGCCTCCAGTCTGCATGATAGGTCAGTATACAAAATGGTGTGGAAGCCAACAGAGAACCTGATATACCAGTACAGTCATAGCACAGTTTAAAGGTGTCAGGTGTGCCTCCCCCCACAATCCTATGTAGAAATGCAGTAACGTAAGTGTGAGGAGTAGTATCAGTGGAGCACAGATTACCCGAGCTGGCCCAATCTACAGGATAGATTGTTGCATGTGTACAATATGCAGGGGTCTGTGTGTTAGGTTGTTGTGTGTTCAATATTGTATTGGAAGTGGTCAGCATGTAGGCATGGAGGGTTGTGTCTTAGTGGCCTATGGCCAGTACTGTGGTTGATAGGGCCATGTTCCAACAACTTCAGTGTCAAACGCAATGCTTCTCAGCAATACGCATGTCAGCAGTCGTCCATACTCACTCTCCAGATGTCAATATCTGTCACCGTCTGAAAGATGGACATGCCATGAATGTGGGTCTATACATACATACAGTACACTGGTGAAAGGACAGAGTGCATACAATTTAACTCAGCTGCACACAACATTGGAATTGTACAGACAGTTCAGCAGTACATTAGTTGTCGGTGTAGTATGGAATACTGGTGTAGTCTGGCCAGTCACTTGCAGACCACAAAAGGCACAGTTATGAAGTAATGAGAGGCTGCCTCTGTCCCCACACAAGGCAGCATAAGGGGAATGTCCCAGGTATATCTGTGAGTCAGCTGCAAGTAGCTTCCATATCACACATGCACTCAGCTCACCCCCCATCAGCCACAGGTGTATCAGAGGTCATATCCTTGCTGTTGAGAATGAGTACAGTATGACCCCACTTTTGTATGGGAATACCCACAGAATGCAGCATGCTGAAGAGCTGTCGTATGCAGGTGTGCCCTTAGCTGTAAGCAGCACCCTGACTGCATCCAGACCAATGGATCAATATGGACAGGAACTATTGCCATTAACACCTTGCACACTTACCCTGTCCGAATCCACTGGCTCGCAGCCTGGGAATGTAGGAGTGGCAGAATGCAGTGGCCTGCTACAGATGGCCTGCATCACTACCACATGGCCTACAGTCCTCTGTCAAAGGCTTGTGCCTCACTCGTAGTGCCAATGTATGGTATCTCATGAGGTCTCAAATAACAAACTAACACAGTCAACAGAACACAAATGCAAGACCATATTGACAAATCCCAGTAGCATGCCCCCCATGTCCCACTGCATGAACTGTGGACCAATCCATAAATACCGCTGGGATGAAGGGTCAACTGTAGGGATACTTCTCAGATTTCGTTCACATAATGTTAGGAAGAGGATAGAATAACAGAGTGGGGGGTGTAGATGCATGGACGTCATGGAGTGTGTGAAGTCTGAAACTCTGATGTGTGCCCATACTACCCCTGCCTGCAAACCCAGTAATGGGTGGCTACAAACTGCTCGTAAACCACAATGTGAAGGGGAACTGACCAGATATATTAGCTCTGCCTCTGGGTAACCTGGGTGAATCTGTACAGCTGAGAGGTATGGCCACAGCAGGATATGGCCATTCTGTTAAGTTGATATATGTACAAGAAGGGGATTGTCAGACACCATAGTACCAAGGTGCTAGACCATTTACACAGACCCATCAATGAGTGTCTGTAGCTACCCCTCGGGAATGGCAGTAGTGCGCAAGAATATGTACGCTGTGAGCGACAATACTGGACTCAGCTTCAGTCATCTGGTATTTCCCAGTAAATAACTGTGAGCAAATAATTCTATATGTCAGTAGTTTATGACATACTACATCACAGTGTAAAACAGTACATATGTCTGAATATCTCTGCTAACACCAACCATGTAACACAAGCAGCACAGACAGCAATAATTACAGTATCCCCCTATCTGTCACCCATTGTGACTCCATATTGTCAGCCTATCTACAAATATCCTGCAGAAACAGGTTGCTAGCTGTATGTGTAGAACAGCAAAGCCTGGACTGGAGTACAACCCTACATGGACTGGATTCACACACTCAATACAGATGGTCATACTGGGCGTGCTCCTACACATGAAGCCCATGTCTGACAATACAGTGGACTATACATATCTGTCATTCGCAGATGTCTGTGCACACACACCAAACTGGTACACCATCTATGCTTCACACACACATTGGATAGGAATACTCACACATATCCAAGGCCAATACACTATAATATGTCAAACATACACAGACAGAGATGTGGGGAAATGAGAGACAGACAGTGACAGAGAGAATTCCATTATGAGGCCTATCCCACCCACTACACCATCCAATTGGCCAATATCACATGATGTGCTGATGTCAATCACTTTACACATTCCTTTGGTAGCCCTCAGCCCTATAGTGTCTGTGGTGCTTGTGATAACTGTGTAAGACGATAGTAAAAATCAGTATTCATGTAGCATTTGTATACTCAGTCCTGTCAAATGTAAAGTTGTGTGTGACTGAGTGTGTGTGTGTGTGTGTTTCCAGAGGAAAGATTTATGGCTCATTCACACACACTGCACTTCCAATTTCCCATGTTAGCACTTCTGCTGATGTCAGTCACCTTGAAATAAACCATCAGCCAAATCTCAGCCCTATAAGTTCTGTGGTGCTCATGATAATTGTGTAATACTGTAGTGTAGCAAACTAGCTAGGAAGGAGTTGTAATCCTGGTCCTGGCAACTGTGATAATGTTGTGTGTGTGTGTGTGTGTGTGTGTGTGTGTGTGTGTGTGTGTGTGTGTGTGTGTGTGTGTGTGTGTATGGGGTGATGAATGATTTTTGAGGCCATTCACACCACTACACCTGCCATTGGCCTACTTTAGCACTCCTGCTGATGTCAGTCACCTTGAAATAACACTTTGGCCAAGTCTCAGCCCTATAGGCTCCATGATGGTCGCAATAACTGTGCAATACTGTAGTGTAGCAATCTAGTTAGGTAGGAGTTCTAATCCTGGTCCTGGCAAGTGTGTGTATGTGTGTGTGTGTGTGTGTGTGTGTGTGTGTGTGTGTGTGTGTGTGTGTGTGTGTGTGTGTGTGTGTGTGTGTGGAGATTAATGTTTTCAGACCATTCACACTACTGCACCTGCTATTGGCCTTTAGCATGCCTGCTGATGTCAGTCACCTTGAAATAACCCTTTGGCCAAATCTCAGACCTATAAGCTCAGTGACACTCGCAATAACTGTGTAATATTGTAGTGTAGCAAACTAGTTAGGTAGGAGGTCCTGGCAACTGTGATAGTGTGTATGCGAGAGTGTGTGCATCTTTGTTGACACCTGATTTTGTTGTCATTCACGGTTCCTACACTTCCCTCTCCCCTCCTTTAGCACTGCATCTGATGTCACTCACCCTCAAAGATACTGTTGGACAGCTCTTCAACATATAAGCTCTGTAGCGCTTGCGGTAACTGTGTAATACCATAGTGTAGCAAACTAGTTAGGTAGGAGTTCTAATCCTGGTCCTGGAAACTGTGATAATGTGTGTGTTTGTGTGTGAGAGTGTGTGTGTCTTTGTTGACACCTGATTTTGTGGTCATTCACATTTTCTACACTTCCCTCTCCCCTCCTTTAGCACTGCATCTGATGTCACTCACCTTCAAAGATACCTTTGGACAGCTCTTCAACATATAAGCTCTGTGGCACTTGTGGTAACTGCATAATACCATAGTGGAGCAAACTAGTTAGGTAGGAGTTCTAATCCTGGTCCTGGCAACTGTGATAATATGTGTGAGAGTGTGTATGGCACATGCAATAGCTGCATAACACTGTAGTACCAATACATAGCTAGGTAGGGGTATGAAACACAGTACTAGCAAGTGAATGTGTGTGTGTGCATGTGTGCGTGTGTGCGTGTGTGTGTGTCAGCAGTATCCTGTGTGGGCGTTGGTGTGATTGTGTAATAACAGAATCCATTGCAGACTGGGTTTTGCTACATTTTCATATTGAGGGCCCATATGTCCCAATGTCACATTACAAGCCCAACAGTTGTCAAACAATGTAGAGGTTGTTGTAGACAATCCACAGCCATAAATGTATATATAGGCAACCATTATAATACCCATAAGTCTCTCTCCACTCACAGATTATACACAAACATGCTTGGCTCCTTCTCTCATCATTTCTTTCTTTCTTTCCCTCTGTCTCTCTGTTTCTCTCTCTCTCCCCCTCTCTGGTACATATGGAAAAATGCATCTGTTTTGCATAGGCAGGAACTTGACATTGGTAGGTAATGCACATGATCAGCTGATGGCCTGTGCATGAATTGGAGTCCTCCACCTGCTAATTGCATGTGGAACAGCTGTGGTATCATTCCAATAGCCAATTGCATGGAAACACACTCCTATAAGTAAGCACTGCAAGTGGGTGTTGACCCTTCTCCTTCACTGTGAGCAAGACTTCATGTGGGTGTGTGACAAACAGCATCACAGAGGGTAGTTGGAAATACCTCTTACAACAAACACTGTGGAGACAGGCCAACAAACTGGAGGGGGATGTTTCAGACATGGGGACAGAATGTAAGTATTGTAGTTCTACATTGAAGTAATGTTGGTTTAACAGGGTTTGTGTGGATATGGCTGTTCTGCATGATTTAAAGTCTGGCATGGCAGTGTTATGTGGTTGAGAAAACTCTCACCTGTAGGGCTATCTGCAGACTGGCCAGAGTTTGGAGTCTTATATTTGGTGTGTCACTCACACATTTTCTGTCTTTATAAATGCAGTAACATACTCTGATGATTGTAGTCACTAAATGGTAACATCCATGTGTGTTACTGACTACATATCCATCAGAAGAGATAGGTCACAACAAACAGTGTTACACCAGCAATGTTCTCAGTTTATAACTGCAATATGTCAATATTGACCTTGTGTTTCTGCCTCTGTCCCCCAAGCCTGTCACCCTTCGTTCATATGTCATGCAGTAAAAGGTGGATATGTACAGTATACCATTATTTACGGACATAATTCCTGATATCAAGCCAGTGATATATCAGACTGAGAGACATATAATGTATAGGAGGCCTAATATTTGAGGTCAAAACCTGAACATTCTATTGTAGCTTATACAGTAGTGAGGTCTGTGTACTTATGGTGATTGTTGACAGAGTGTCTGTATTATGTAGCAGTGTATTGTGATCATGTTATTTGGCTTGTATTCAGACTGGGGTAGATGTCAGTGTTCTTGGTCCTGTTCTATCCAATGTTGCATGGTGCTCCAGTTTCTGATACCCTATAAGCCTATATGTTTGTAGGGCCAGACTGCGACATGTCCCATACGACAGTCAGGCATCAGACTACACTGTGAACTGGGCCAGTATATGTAGGGTTAGTGTGTGAGTGGAAAACATGATGATGACTGTTGTTCACACAGTCCATATACTGTACTATTACTTAGGCTTATCATTATGTGACTGTGACTGTGTTGAGATTGGTTGTGAGTATGCACTTTCACACTGGTGTCTGTTACTCTGTGCTGTTACATGCCTGTAGTGCCCGCTATATTTGCAATTACATTTGTAGTCTTCCATAGGTAAATTGGGTTAGTGTTGTGGAAGTCTACCTGTAGTGTAGACAGTGCTTGGTGACATGCCTATCAGCTCAGTGTATTTACCCTAGTGTGATGTTATGTCCAGATATTTGTCAGATGTACTGTTGCCTGGTCACCATACATGTTGTGTATTTCTGACAAAGCAGTGGGATGCTGTGAAGATGTATGTCACTAACTAGTGGGAAACATGTGGGCTTGGGACCTCTGCTCTTCCAGTTAATATGTGTTAGGACAGACAGGAGGGTGTGAATGCATCAACTGTGTAAGCTTATCTAGTCCACTATTTGTCATATATATCCCCATTTTCATGGCTTTAAACATCCCCTTTGTCAGGCTTGTTCCACATTTCTTGCACTAAGGAGGTCTGTGTATGCCTCCTGACTGACCAGATTGTTTCAGACTGTCCATGTTTATTGCTCATATTTCTTCTGTATTCCACAGGATCATAACTGTGATTTGTGTGGTACTTCACTATGATGATTTTATGATGTCTGTAAGTAACTGATGGCATACATGTCAGTTTCAGAAGAGCCTTCCTTCACAACATGTATGTTGACACAATATCTGTCACTGTAGCAACATTCTACATTTATAACTGCATGTACACACACACACACACATATATATATAATATATATATATATATATATATATATATATATATATATATATATATATATATATATATATATATATATGTTCACTATATAATGGATTCATTATGTAATCCCGAAATACTGAAAACCTGAATTTCAGTATTTCAAAATTACATAGCCAAAACATGTGAATCCTAAACACCACACAACCGTGAAATTCAAAATCCTGACAATACACTAAACACAAAGCACATACAAACACATACACAAAACTTCCCCCAACTCAAATACAAAGTCCTACACTACAGAGAAGCAGGGGGCAAGCCCCCCTGCACTCCCCATGTGGAGGGCTGCGCCCCCTACACCCCCCTACTTATATATACTAACTCTGAGATCACACATTCACACACACACAAAGGTAACTCACATCCACATATTTTACACTCCCTCACACACACACATCACAATCACAACAGACACTAACATACTCTAAAGCCCCTAACCAACTCACATACACACACATACATACCCAAACTAACACCTTACCATTCACACAACAAAACACCAGAAGCACAAATTCAAAATCTCCGTTCTTCGGGATTTTGAATTTCATGCTTATAGTATTTCGAAATTTACAGGCTTCATGATTATAATTTTGAAATACTGACATTTGAGATATCAGTATTTTGAAATTATATAGGGAACCCTTATATATATATATATATATATATATATATATATATATATATATATATATATATATATATATATATATATATATCCTATGTGTAAACATGAGTGTAGTATATACCTTCTCAGATGTATCCCACCATATTAATCTGAAATGTGTATATTTACATATAAGAACATGACTGATTCAACACTATTTTCACTTACAAGTACTAAACAATTGTAGTAGCCAAAGCAGTTGTTCACTACTATTCAGTATGTGTACTGAATTATATATTTGAAAAACCAACATACATCCTCACAGCTGAGATGGCTTAGTGGTTAAGTGCTGTGACTATAGTGTACAGGGTCCTGGGTTCAAGTACTGCATGGGTTGTTTATTTTGTTGCTGGGCAGAACAAGGGCTGATGGAGACAGGGTGATCAATGTGCTTTAAAGTGGCTTTAAGTAGGTTTGTGCAGGTTTGCATGAAACTAAGTGCTGCCAACATATGGTTAAATGAATAGGTGCTTACATTGTGTAGGCTTCTCTTACCAGTGTGCAATTCTTCTTAGCATTTACATTTAAGCAATGTTTACACCTGCTAAGCATAGCTCAGCCCTGGTAACCAGTGATCACATTCCAGTCTGCTAGAATAGCAGGGTAATGACATTTTAATAAGTGTATTTCATTTCCTTTACATGACATGCTTCTGTGTGCTGTCATTATAGTTGCAAGGGGTGTGAGTATACTGTATGGGACACCTGGGTATACATGGGTAGTACCACAATCTTTCCTCTTTGGATTTGTTTCATACATGGGTACTATCCCAGGTTATATGCAGTCACACTTGCATGTTATACCAGCTACAGTGCACTGGTTGACAGAAATAGTTTAACACATATTGTATCATTATGTTAGCACTTTTAACAGTGCTTTTTCAAGTAAGAATAGATTGCAGATTGTAGTACTAGAACCATATACCCCAGTATGCAATGCTGGACTTTAAGGACTGACTATCTTGTTCTTGGTGTTTGAGCTGTATGTTTATATGTATCTCCTATTGGATATTGATCTGATATGTTGATATTAACTGTAGATGACTGTGTTTTTTTGGACATGTCATTGAGGACTGCTGTCATGTAGTAATGGCATACCTTTCAGTTTCAGATGTGTATCTTGCAAACCATTCATCCTAATGCATAACCTGTTGGCTATCTACTTACTGTCTGTCCTCTATACAGATGTGTAGATGTCAGGTATTGCTACGGCCATACCATTATGTAGGTGCCCACATTGGATTGTACTGTGGGCCTGGACACTGCTGCTAGTTCCGACATATGGAACATTCCTTAATGTGGGCCTTGCCCCATTTCCTTGCCTGTGTGAGGGACATTACAAAGGCGGTGGCCTACAAATTCACATACAGTGGGTGGCAATACATCACAGGACAGGACATGTGGAGACAGCCAACCAACATGGGGGACATATCCCCAGATTTGTGAACAGATTCTATTTCATCAGTGCTGTTATACACATGGTGGATTGATCGATTGACAAGGTTTGTGTGGACGTGTATTTAGTTTGTGATGTCATGACTCACAGTGATATGTCTCTGACATACCTCTCCACTGCCACACTGTCCACAGACTGGCCACATGTCTGCCTGTTATGTTTTGTGTGTTCACCAGACAGTTGGTGTCTTTGGTGAATCAGTTGTGGACTCTGTAGAATGCAGTCAGTAAATACTCACATCTATGGGTATTACAGACGTCATATTCCTCATAAAGGATGTTACAACAAACCCAGTGACATCTGCAACTGTCTCAATGTATGACAGCAGTATGTTGAATCTACCCCTGTGTTTGTGCATCTGTTCCCACCTAGTTAGTGAGTGGGGAATGTTATCAAAGGCTTTGGCCAGATCAGTGTAGGCTGCATGTGTCACCTTGCCTTCATCCACAGTTCAGGTGACTGACACCAAGAAGTTGACCAGGTGGAATGAGGAGGTATGACCTACCCTTCACAAAGGTAAACTGTGTGGGATCCTGAGTCTGCAAATTCCCATATCCCTGTTTATTAGGTGCATGATGCATTCCATAACTTCACATAACAGACTTGTCAGGCAGTTGAAGTGGTATTTCCCAGGGTCTGTAGTTACACCTCATTTGTGGAGAGGGGTGACTGTAGCAGTGTACAATTCAGTAGGGACAAAGCCTGAGGTGAGGCTGTGCCTGAGCAGGGCACATAGGTAGGTTGCCTGGTCACTCTGTAGTTCATGTAGAACACTGCCAGGGATATTCTCAGGTCCCATAGAAGCTGTATTCTTGGGCTTGGACAGTGGTGATTTAACCTGTGCTGCAGAAATACTGGGTGCCTGGCAGTGTACTGGTATTGTTATTGGTCCTTTGGGGGGAGAGAGGGGTAATATTTGCACTGAAGATGCCAGCGAGTAGATTGGCAGTATTTGTTGGCTCAGTCTGGTTGGTTTCATTGTCTAGTAACTTAGAACAAAACCTGCTATTGCCATGGAGATTCTTAACATAACTGTATGAGACCTTATGGTTGTCTTCACTATGTGCTCCAATTCTGTTCTTACAGCTAACTTTGTAGTATTTGATGAGGGATCTCAACCTTCAATTGAGGCTGATAAAGGATGGTTTCCAGTCTTGGGACTTCACGTTATTCCATATCGGTTCCCACCTTCTGTTGTACAGTGTCTGCATGACAGGGGACCACCAGATTAGCTTTGTTTTATTGGAGGTGTGGGTCCTGGTTGTAGTGGGTATGGCCATACCCACGCATGTGTGTACATGTTCATAGTGCATTGTTGTGTGATTCAGCTGTCATGCACCTAGTCTCCATTTGCATGGCTGCCATGAGGTTAGCCAACTCTGTTGTTATGAGGCCATATTCAGCATTGGAAAGGCTTTTCATGGTGGTTACCTGTGCAGGGGGGTGTGGGACAGCCATGGATTTCCAAAGATGATTAATTTGTGTTCAGACATAACAAAGGGGAGTTGTCTATTGGTGGCGAGCAACAGTTGCCCATTTTAGGAAGGACCAGGTCGATGTGATGGGCATGTGCACTGGTACATGAGGAGCTTTCTCAGTTAATGGTGCAGTAGTTGAAGTCAACCAGCATGTGAGTGTTAGGTTGGACAATATTATCCTCCAAGGTTTTAGGGACATGGAGTGTGAGTGTTGGAACATCGCTGGGGACCTATAGCAGGCTACAACCTGATCCACTGTCCTACCCAATGTTAGCTATGCCTGCAGGTCCTTAATGAATATGGAAACTCCAACATCTTTGGAGATTCAGTCACAGTTCTGCAGCCAAGAGATGTGGAATGGGTAATAGGCTGGTAGTGCAGGGGTGCTTCTTGCTGCCTTTAACCAGGTCTCTGTTACAGCACAGATGTTATAGTTCCCCATTTTAAGGAATATGTTCAGTGAGTGCATTTTCAGATGTAGACATCTAGTGTGCAGCAACATGACCCTCAGATTGAATGTGTTTGTAGCTGTTATATATTTCTGTATATTTCTGTATATATATATATATATATATATATATATATATATATATATGTATTCACTTTTCTATATATATATGTATCTATGCATATATGTGGATATACATGTGGATGTATCTCTCTCTCTCTCTCTCTCTCTCTCTCTCTCTCTCTCTCTCTCTCTGTATATATATATATATATATATATATATATATATATATGCATTATGCATAGATTTGTTCACATATATGCATCTCAATACATATATACATGTTGGCAAGGAGCTCCTCCATTGCTGTAAGTGGGCTCTCTCTGACCCCCACCCCCAGCAGTAGCTGAACAGTCCCTCACCACCGGAGCAGCCCATTGTAGTGCACACCATATCAGGTCAGTTGTTCTATGCCTGAACTGTTCGTACATGGGGCCATGGTTCCCCAAGGTGTTCACTCTCTGTGTGAGGTTTTCCCAGAGGGCTGTCCCCTCCCACTGATGTTGGCAACCCTGACTGAAGAAGATGTGATAGTGTTCCAGGATGGCCTCAGTTATGGCTTCTGTATCCTGGACATCATAGCCTGAAAGCCTCTGCATGACACCTGAAAGACATAAACAGGGAAAACACATCACAGGACATCAGACACTGTCCATAGTTCTTTACAGAGACAGCTCACTAGTAATGAGTATCAGTAGCCACAACATTACATCAAATAATACTCCAGTACCTAGCAGAATTGTATGGACATGCATAGCATTATGTGTAAGTAGGCAGTTTGCACCTGATTAATGGTGAGGGTAGGGGTGCTTGTGGTGTGCATATCCTTCTACACTGATGTTGAGCCAGAGGGGGTGATGCTTGTCCTAAACATGTCCGAAGCTGGTCATCTGTAGCTATGGTGTGTGTGTGTATATGCCGTGGCTGACCTCCATTACAGGTTGGGTTGAATAGTTGCCTGTAAGACCACAGACATATGTGGGGATGGCCTTCCAATTGCCCTCAGTGGATGTGTCCTATTTGTACTCATATTCAGTGTGAAGATTTGAGGAAGATGGGTGAAAGCTGCCAGCCTAGTCAAATAGAATTTGATACATAATTCTGGGATTTGTAAATATAAATGTAAATACAGCCTTGTTTCTTAAATGAAAGAAAACACTGTAAAATGTGACCTTCAAGATTGTAGCAACATTGCCATCTGCTGTAAGGAAAACTAAGCCAATCATTTCATCTGTTCTTTTGAAGTTAAAATGATGTCTTGTGTACCTTTTTGATCTAGATAGTGGTGCAGAAGAGGCTAACTGAACACATTCTTTCTATTGTCTTAACTTAAGGAATAATTACTAGAGTGTACATGTGAAATGTCTTTTATTGATGTAGTTTCCTGAGCAGGTGTTAAATTGTTAAATAATGTAGCCTTTTGGCCTGGGAACTCCAGACTAAGTGTCAAAATAATGTAATGTGTATACTGGGAAAAGCTAAGTGTCAAAATAATGTAATCTGGGAGGGGCCCAGCAGAGATGTTTGTTAGTGAGTTTAAAAACTATTGTTCAGAGAGAGACTGTAAGCATTTTGATCTTGATATCCAACTCTCAGCACTGCCTTATGCTCTCTTTATGTAAGTAGTATCTTAGAAGTATATCTTCGTGTAGTAATAGCTAAGAACTTAGAAGAAAGTTAGACTATGTTTTTTCTGTTATATCAGAACTTTCCTACTGTATTGTTTTAAGTTTCTGTGTGATCTCTGAACTCTTGAGTGACACTGTGGTGTAGTAGTATTGTCTTGTGTTTTAATTATTTGTTATTAAATATTTTAAAAACCTTTACCTGTGGCTGGTTTCTGTAGAGATAAGTAAGCTCTAGACTACATTGCATATTTATAGAGTTTATTGTACATGGCCACTCTAATAAGCCTTAGACTGATTAGTCACATTACCAATTGGATAATAATATTGTACAGTAATAATTGGACACCCTTTTAAGGGCATTTGCATAGCTGATAAGTATTAGCCAGTGGTGGCAGTAATTACTGCCATATAGTCTGGGTAAAGGGGCACAGCTGGAGAATATGTGTCAGCCTTTCACAGGAGTGTCTGTGAAGTTGTATAAATAACTTATCTCAAAGTGTGTGTGGTGCGTCAGCTACCTGGGCAGGGATATGAAGCACTGGTGGGACAGAGAGGGTACTGGAGGTTAGCATGCCAGCTAGGCTGAGATCTGGACCCTATAGCTGTGCCAGTGGGCAGTCTTATTGGGGACCTGGGGAGCAAGGGAGCAACCAGCCCCAGACTGTGATCTCTGTGTGCACTTAAGGGAAATTGTACTTTACTGTGTGTATTTGTTATCCTTTCCTCTTATATGAGACACCCTTCCTGGTGTTAGTGGTGAGGATTGAGGCTCCTTTGATTGCTGGGCCAGGGCACAGCCGACACATTGTGGCTGGCAGTGGTTGGGATAAGATATCCTCACTCGTGGTTTGCAGTGGTGTAGATAGAGTGAATCCTGTGGCTTATGTACAGTGATCTCTGAAGGTGTTTTGTACTCTAAATCAGCCACGCAGTGTATATGCAGAGTTCAGATCACAATTGTTTTATTTCTTTTGTTAGCATAGTTAGTCAGGGTGAGCAGGCAGAATGTCAGCAAAGGAGTATGGAAAGCTGACAATGAGACATCTGGTGGAGATGTGCCAGGCTAGGGGACTGGTGCATGGAAACCTGACTAAGGCAGACCTGATTGCAGCCTTGGTTACAGCTGCATCAGAAAACAGCATATAGAAGGACAATCAGACTGGCAGTGGAGATACAATATCCTCGGAGAATGGACAGCTCAACCTTTCTGCAAAGGACAATCAGACTGGCAGTGGAGATACAATATCCTCGGAGACTGGACAGCTCAACCTTTCTGCAGTGGACTAAAAAATCCAGCTGGAGCTAAAGAGACTTGAGTTGGAGGCCAGGCATTTGGAGATAGAAGCCAAAGAAAAGGAGCGTCAGAGGAAGCATGCGAGGGAAATGCTGACTCTTCACCAGAGTCAAGGAGTTAATGGGGAGGGGAGTAACTGGACCCCAGAAGCACAACAGGTCAGTACATTTCTTCTGCAATTTAAGGAGGGGGATAATTTTGATAGTTTCATTCATATGTTTGAGAGAGTATGCAAACAGTATAGTGTTGACCAAAGGTTCTGGGTACGGTTCCTGACCCCCTTACTCCATGGGAAAGCTGTAACTTGTATATCATAAATGCCTGACTCTGTCTGTTTTGATTATACTGCTGTAAAAATGTATTTTAGAATGCTTTAAGCTAACACCTGAAATGTATAGGAAAAAGTTTCCTGAGCATAGATGTAAGGCAGATGAAAATGTATGTGAATATGTTGCTGAACTGAGTACTTATTTTCATAGCTGGGTGAGTGAATGTCAGGTCACCACTTTTGAAGGGCTGGCAAAACTTTTGGTGTGGGAACAAGCCCTTAGCACTTTGCCTGAGGACATGAGGATCTAGTTAGCTGATAAACCGTGTGCTACTTCAGATGAGTTGGGAAGAAGGGAGACCTATACCTGTCCAGCAGGGCAGCCCTGCACAGGAAGGGGACCCCCAGTACTGCTCATGTGTCTAAAGGAACCCATGGTGGGCAGCACAGACTGCCCCAACAAAATCTTCCAGTAGCAGGGGAAGCCACAAGTCCAGGTACACGTCCAGGAGCTAGGGTTAAATATTTTGAATGTAACCAGTGGGGCCATGTGGCATACAGTTGTCCACGGAGGCAAGGTGGGGAACCAAAGGTGAGGGAGCCAGTAAGTGGGAAAGACAAAATGCCAATAGTAGGTTGTCTCGAGACAAAAGGGGTATGGAACTACCATCCTGCAGATGTCCTGAGACGGAAGGATTTGGATGAGGCAGTACCATGTACTTATGCAGTTACCTGCAGTGAGGCTAGGAGACAAGCATGTGGGTCTGGTGGCCTGGGGGATACCCAGACAGACTGCATACTTGCAGCCAAGACTGCTGAGGTGGTTACATCAAGGAGGGATCTACTCTGTAGCAGTGAGACTGAAGATGAGCCACAGCTGCTTTTGGGTACTGATGGTCCCTTGGACACAGTGACTGCAAAGGTAGAGGTGAGTAGTAGTACCCAGGCTGACAGTGAGGCACCACTGTCAGAGGATGCCAGACTTCCTGTGGAAGGGGAGTTGGGAAGGGTTACAAGGAGAGAGTTGAGACAGGCTCAGTTCTCAGACACTACCTTGCAAGGCCTGAGGCAGGTAGCTAGGGAGGCACCTGATTCTCAAGGGAAGGGGGAATCTGTATACTGGGACAAAGGGTTACTATATAGAGAGTGGACCCCTGAGGGAGGGCTAGAAGGTGAGAGAGTACAGCAGTTGGTAGTGCCTAGAGCCTACCATCTGGTGCTTCTAGCCATAGCCCATAATATTCCCTTTGCAGGTCATATGGGCATAAAACATATAAAGAGGTGTATTATGCAAAACTTCTATTGGCCTGAAATTTCCAGAGATGTAACAGGGTACTTCAGGACTTGTGAGCAGTGCCAAAAGGTAGACAAGGCAGGAGACAAGGTAAGAGCTCCTTTGATGCCTTTGCCTGTGTTTGAGGAGCCATTTCAGAGGGTAGCTATGGATATTGTGGGTCCTCTGAGTACTCCAAGTTCCACAGGGAAAAAGTATATCCTAGTGGTAGTGGATTATGCTACATGATACCCTGAGACAGTGGCTTTGTCCTCCATTGAGGCAGAGAAGGTGGCAAATGCTTTGTTAGAGATTTTCAGCAGGGTAGGTTTCCCAAAAGAAATACTGTCTGACAGAGGTGCCAATTTTATGTCAGACCTGCTGGCTTGACTGTGGAAGTCCTGTGGGGTGAAGCACATGAAGACCACCCCCTACCATCCCCAGACTAATTGTCTTGTGAAAAAGTTAAACTCTACAATCAAGTCCATGCTATGGGCATTTGCAGATCAGTTTAAGAGGGAGTGGGACAAATATTTGCCCCATCTGTTGTTTGCTTACAGAGAGGTTCATCAGGAATCCACAGGTTTTTCACCCTTTGAATTGCTGCATGGGCATAGGGTGAGGGAACCTCTAGATTTAATTTGAGATGAGTGGGAAGGTGAGTGTGAGTCTCACAAGGAATCTGTTGTGGCATACATCCTAAACCTCAGGATAAGGCTCAAGGAACTCATGAGCATGGCCCAGGAGAACCTGGCAGAAGCCCAACAACAGAAAAAGGTGTGGTATGACAGGAATGCTCGAGTTAGAGAGTATGCTGTGGGGCAGCAGGTAATAGTTCTCATTCCTGTCAGACACAACAAGCTGCAAGCAGCTTGGGAGGGACCTTACAAAGTGGTAAGAAAGGTAAGTGATGTTAAGTACATGGTGGAAGTGCTAGGCAGATGGCAGGGGCACAAATTGTACCATGTTAACATGATGAAACCTTACCATGAAAGGGAGGCCCTTGTGCTGAGCATTTGCAGTGGATTGCAGGAGGAGTCTGAGGGAGATCTGGGGGCTGATCTCCTCAATGAGGCTCGGGCTGACACCTCAGTGGAAGGGGTAGCAATGTCCCAGCAGCTATCTCCTATCCAAGTTTAGGAAATCCGAGCAGTGTTGCAGGAATTTGGGGACATGTTCACTGGGAAACCAGGGTGCACCCACCTGGTGCAGCACCAGGTGGATACAGGACCCCAAAGACTTATTAGGAAGGCCCCTTATAGGGTGCCTGAGAGTGTTGGATAGACTCTGAGGGAAGAGGTAGAGGAGATGTTGGAACTAGGGGTGATTCAAGAGTCCAACAGTCCATGGGCCTCGCCAGTGGTGCTGGTGCCAAAGAAGGATGGAAGCACCAGGTTCTGTGTGGATTTCAGGAAATTAAATAGTCACACAGAGTCTGATGCTTACCCCATGCCTAGGACAGATGAGGCCCTAGAGCAGCTGGGTGGGGCTAAGTATCTTACAACCATTGATCTAACCAAGGGTTACTGGCAGGTGCCCTTGACTCCCAGTGCTAGAGAGAGGTCAGCCTTTGTGACTCCTTTTGGCTTGTATGAGTTCACAAAGATGCCCTTTGGGATGAAGAATGCCCCAGTGACTTTCCAGAGACTGGTAGATCATATCCTAGCAGGAGCAGGAGGGTTTGCCCTTGCTTACCTAGATGATATTGCCATCTACAGCCATTCCTGGCCAGAGCACCTTCAGCATGTCATGGAGGTGCTGGGCAGACTACAGAGGGCAGGGTTGACCATTAAGCTGAGCAAATGTCAGGTGGGTATGGCAGAGGTCTCCTACCCAGGCCATAGAGTGGGAAGTGGGAAGATAAGGCCAGAACCTGCCAAAGTGGAAGATATTCAGGCATGGTCTGCACCTGTTACTATAAAGCAGGTGAGGGCATTCTTAGGGGACAGTTGGGTACTACAAAAAGTTTGTTCCCAGTTATAGTACCATAGCTGCTCCCCTTACAGACCTGACATGGAAGAACAGACCAGATAAGGTAGTGTGGACCCTAGCATGTGAGCAGGCATTTCAGAAGCTTAAAGAAGCTTTTAGAGGACCTTCTGTGTTAGCCAGTCCAGATTACAGCAAAGAATTTGTTGTGCAAGTGGATGCTTCAAACCTTGGGGTGGGGGCTGTACTTAGCCAGATTTCTTCAGAGGGAGAAGAGCACCCAGTGGTTTATCTCAGTCGTAGGCTCCAACCCAGGGAGGAATGCTATGCAGCCATAGAAAAGGAATGTCTAGCCATAGTGTGGACACTGCAGAAACTTCAGCCTTATCTGTATGGAAGAAAATTCACTGTTATGACAGATCACAACCCTCTAACATGGTTAAACAGAGCCAGTCAGCAAAATGCCAAATTGCTAAGATGGATCCTGGGGTTGCAAGCATATGATGTGTCAGTGCACCACCGCAGTAGGAGTAGCAATGCCAATGCAGATGGGGTCTCAAGACAGGGAATGGGGTGAGGTACACCCATATAGACCTAACCATCTCAAGCGGCATTTCTCAAGGGTCATTTGAAAAACTAGCTTGACTTTTCCAGGGGGGAGAGATTTGAAGATTGGGGGAAGATGGGTGAAGGCTGCCAGCCTAGTCAAATAGAATTTGATACTTAATTCTGGCATTTATAAATATAAATGTAAAATACAGCCTTGTTTCTTAAATGAAAGAAAACACTGTAAAATGTGAACTTCAAGATTGTAGCAACATTGCCATCTGCTGTAAGGAAAACTAAGCCAAGCATTTCATCTGTTCTTTTGAAGTTAAAATTATGTCTTGTATACCCTTTTGAGCTAGATAGTGGTACCAAAGAGGCTAACTGAACACATTATTTTTATTGTCTTAACTTAAGGAATAATTACTAGAGTGTACATGTGAAATGTCTTTTATTGTTGTTGTTTCCTGAGCAGGTGTTAGATTGCTAAATAATGTAACCTTTTGGCCTGGGACCTCCAGACTAAGTGTCAAAATGATGTAATGTGTATACTGGGAGGAAGACCTAAGTGTCAAAAGGATGTAATCTGGGAGGGCCCAGCAAAGATGCTTGTTAGTGAGTTTAAAAACTATTGTTCAGAGAGAGAGAGAGACTGTAAGCATTTTGATCTTGATATCCAACTCTCAGCACTGCCTTATGCTCTCTTTATGTAAGTAGTATCTTAGAAGTATGTTTTCTTGTAGTAATAGCTAGGAGCTTAGAAGAAAGTTAGACTAAGTGTTTTTTCTGTTATATCGGAACTTTACTACTTTATTGTTTTAAGTTTCTGTGTGATCTCTGAACTCTTAAGTGGCACTGTGGTGTAGTAGTATTGTCTTGTGTTTTAATTATTTATTATTAAACATTTTAAAAACCTTTACCTGTGGCTGGTTTGAGTAGAGATAAGTAAGCTATAGGGTACATTGCATATTTATAGAGTTTATTGTACAAGGCCACTCTAATAAGCCTTTGACTGATTAGTCACATTACCAATTGGATAATAATATTGCACAGTAAAAATTGGACACACTTTTAAGGGCCTTTGGGTAGCTGATAAGTATTAGCTAGTGGTGGCAGTAATTACTACTGTATAGTCTGGGTAAAGGGGCACAGCTGGAGAATCTGTGTCAGCCTTTCACAGGAGTGTCTGTGAAGTTGTATAAATACTTATCTCGAAGTGTGTATGGAGTGTCAGCTACCTGGGCAGGGACACGAAGCACTGGTGGGACAGAGAGGGTACTGGAGGTTAACTTGCCAGCTAGGCTGAGATCTGATCCCTATAGCTGTGCCAGTGGGTAGTCTTATTGGGGACCTGGGGAGCAAGGGTACAACCAGCCCCAGACTGACTGTGATCTCTGTGTGCACTTAAGGGAAATTGTACTTTACTGTGTGTATTTGTTATCCTTTCCTCTTATATGAGACACCCTCCCTGGTGTTAGTGGTGAGGATTGAGGGTCCATGATTGCTGAGCCAGGACACGGCCGTCACACTCAGCATTATATTAATGCACCTGTGACCTACTATGCTCAATCAGACACAGGTTGACATGCTGCCCAGATGGTGACTGCTCCTACACATTTGGTGGTGGAATGAAGAAGTACAGGGAAGTATGCAGAAAAAAGTGTTGGCAAAGGAGAAGTAGGATTGACAGACATGTAGAGAGTAGACATGAGTATAAAGAGATGGGATGCATGACAAAGAGAGTGTTGGACATGGCTATGGATGTGGATTCTGACATACAGATGTGGAGTCTGTGGTTGTATGTAATGTTGGACAGCACGGATGGTGTATAGGGCCTGTAGCTATTGGCTAGACAGAGTCACATAGCTAGGAAGGATGTTCAGCACAAAAGGGGTGATAAAGGAATATGGGTGAAACATACAAGCTAGGAGTGTGTTTAGAACATATGGAAACATCACTTTGATAGCATGTTGCATGAGGAAAATGGGGGAGGGAGGGAAGGTTAGCTGAGGTGGGTATGGTTAATCAGGAGGCTCAACAGATTATCAAGGAGAATGTAAGAATGGCTATGAGGGGGTTTAACAGTGGAAAGGCTGTTGTTCCAGGTGACATACCTATGGATGCCTGGTAGTGTTTCTGAGACCTGGCAGTGGTATTTTTAACTGGATTGTTTACTGTAATCTTGGAAAGTGAGAGGATGTGTGAGATGTTGGTGAATATGTATGGGTACTGCTTATCTAATCCAGGGTGGTCTGCAGAGCTGTAGTAACAAGTGAGGGATAACATTTATCAGTCACAGGATGAGGTAATGATAAAGGGTGGTGGCAGTTAGGTTTAGAACATGGTGATGATTGATGATTTGCAGTATGGTTTCATGCCAGGTAAGAGCATTACAGATGCAAATGTTGATCCAAAAGTGTTGATGGAGCTCTAGCCTGAGCCTGAGATGCAGCTGCATTGTATCTTTGTTTACCTACAGAGAACATATGGCATGCTGTCTGGAGAGCAGTTGTGGTATTATATGTGGAGGTTAGGGGTGCCAGAGGAGTCTGTTAGACACCACAGGATATGTAGGAGGCTAGTGTGACAGCAGTGATTTCTGGTTTTGACATGACAGGTGGATTTAAGGTAGAGGTGGGAGTACATAAGGGGTCAGCTGTGTGTCCTTTCACATTTTCAGAGGTGAGGGACAGGTTGACAGACATGATCAGACAGGGGCCCCTGTTGACTGTGCAGTTTGCGGATGACATTGTGGTCTGTAGTGAGATTAGGGGACAGGTGGGGAGACCCTGGGAAGGTGGGGTTATGTTGTAGAGCGGAGAGGAATGATGGTCAGCAGGACTAAGTAAGAATACATGTGTGTGAATGGGGTGGGGGATAGAGGAATGGTGACAATGCAGGGTGTACAGTTTGGAAGGTGGACTGGTCTAACTACTTGGGAACACCAGTTCAGAGTCATGGGCAGTGTGGGGAAGAGGAGTACAAGGAGTACAGCCAGGTTGTGTGTGATGGGGAGGGGAGTCAGGAGTTATTTGTGACAGACAAGTACTATTAAGAGTGATATATAAGGTCTACAGAAGGGTAGTGGGATTGGCTACATTATACTGGTTACGGACAGTGGGATTTCTGGTCTGTTGAACAGTATCATTTTATTCCTTCCTGTGGTGAATCACTGTCATCATGTTTGGATGTCTGTCAGTATATGATGGCATACATTACAGTTTCATAACTGACATCCTCCTGAACATGTATGCTGACACACGCAGATTTGTAACAAGATGTTTGATAGTTTTGGTATACAATTTATGGAATTCATCATATCATGTAATGATAGCAAGTTAAGTATATTATTGAAGGAAGTGGAAGAACTGAACATATCCATCACTAATGATTTGATATACTCCCAGTGGGAGAACTTACACAAAAAGCAAGTTGTATATGCAGAATCCAGCTGTAAAAAATGTTTGATAGAAAATGTAAGAAATTTCTAAGAGACTTGAGGCAATATCAGAATAATACGGCTTATAAATGGAGTAATATTAATAATAAAAGAACTACATATGGCATGAATGTCAGGGGTCACAATCGTGATCAAAACAGACCCGAACAAGAGGGAGAAATACATTATGATGATTTTTTAGGACAGAGACAAAATTGGAGTGGAGATTACAACAGTGGAGACAGTGGAGACAGGGAGACAGGGGGAGATGATATCCCCAGAGAAACAGATAACACATGTAATATCTCAACCAGGTTGTGAACAGGAACACATTACAATTGATGGTGTCATTCACAGTCTGGGAGATTTTAAAATATATAATTATACACAACATCCTGTTCATATTGAACATTTCAAGTTGTTTTCAAAAGGAATGAAATATACACCCAGGAGAAAATTCGACTTGGTTGACACACCAGTTGAATTTAAATTATATGTGAGAAAATTAAACCTGGGTATATTTTTTCATAATCTAGCCAACGGGGGACCAGGTAATAATAGTTTTAAGAAAAAAAGCAATTTTACCCACCTGATGCACAATACATTAACTACATTTGATAATGTAGTACTAAGAAAATATATGAATTGTACAACAAGACACAAAATGTTAAGATCAATACAAACTGGAGCAGAGATGAAGACAGGGCCCTTTGTCAACTTTGTGATACTAACAGCATCCGGATAATGACACCGGACAAGGGAGGGGGAATTGTATGGTATGACTTGCATGATTATACCCAGAAAATATTTGATATACTCAACAAATCTGAACAATATGAGACTTCATCTTTAAATCAAATCAACATAGCACATAGAAGGATAGATCTGTATCTAGAGGAATTCCTATTAGATGAACGTATAGATACAGATCTATACAGATTTTTGAAAGTGGATAATCCAGTATTAGCAACCATTGTAGGTATACCGAAAATACACAAGAGTATACATAATCCCCCTTTTAGATCTATCATCTCTGGAAGTAGGAGTAAAGCTTTTCCATTTGGAAAAGTTATTGACCAATGGTTGAAGCATGTTTACACCAAAGTCTCACATTTAATAAAAGATTCTTGGGACTTTTTGGGAAGATTCAAAGCAGAATTATGGGACAGTAATTTGATATTTGTAACTATTGACATAACAGATTTATTCTCCTGTATTCCTAAAACTGATGGTATTATGAGATTTACCAATAGCATAAACGAATATTCACAACTCGAGTGGGACAGAATAGAACTTATCACTGAATTTATCAACATAGTATTAGACAATTATATATACTTTGAAGGGGAATATTACAAACAATCCCTAGGTGTAACTATGGGAGCGGCATGTGCCGCCATTTATGCTAATCTAGTATTACTAGACTGGGAAGAAGAATTCATCCTAGATACCGCTTGGAAAGAATATATAGTATGTTATGTGAGATTTTTGGATGATATGTTCTTGTTGTGGAAAGGGACTGAAGAATCTGTAACCCAATTCATAGATTATATCAATCACAGTAGCCCTTACTTAAAATTTACATACAATCTCAGTAGGATGGGAATAAACTATTTGGATACATTTATATTTAATGATGAAAATACTTTTCAATCTAGAATCCATAGGAAAGAAACTTTTTGTAATTCATATCTGGAATATACCAGTAACCATCCTTATACCCAGAAAAAAAGTATTTTAAAAGGGCAATGTATCAGGGCGGCTAGAATGACTACCCTTAAAGAGGACATGATTAAAGAAATTAGGTTCATAGGTGATCAATTTAGAGAAAGAGGATATCCCGAGAACCTAATCAGAGACATCACTGAATATGTGATTAGCGAATGGGGGAAGAAATATGTCCCACTTTTAGGTAATGTTACAAACATCCAGAACATTACAGACAAGCACATTGACAATACTGGATATCAAAGGGCTTATATTTTAGAATTTAGCCCATATGTAGGTGAAATTCAAAACATTATTGAACTAAATTGGAATATATTAACAAGTGATGACACTATGTATGGTAAAATAGGAGAAAAACCTTCTTTTGTATACAAAACAGGGACGAACATTAAAAAGATGATAGAATTCAAGACATCTAACAAGAGAGATATAGCCAAAATGAATTTTGAGGGAACTACAAGATGTGGACATTGTAATCAATGTCATTATATCATGGAAGACACACAGTTGTGCCTAGAGAATATCGAGTAGAATATATTTCAAAAGGGGGAATTGTCAGACACAGCATGTCATCTATTTAGGGAAGTGTACATCATGTCCTAGTTATTATGTGGGGAAAACGGATAGAAGGTTGAGAAATCGGATTTATGACCACCTTTATTGTATAAAAAAGAAAGACAGGAATAATGCACTATATAGGCATTTAGAAGAAAGTACTGGATGTGATTCCTTCAAGTTTGCCATACTGGAAGTTGTCAGGAGTGACCCTACAGGTGGTAATATTAAGGCCATACTGGGAGAGAAGGAAATCAAATGGCAGATAAGATTAAGGAATTAATGAACATATACCAATTAAACCTCTTATTAGAGTTTAATATATTTCACAGTATTCACTATGGAATTTATACATTAGTAATCATATTAGGAAAGATGGAAAGGAGAATAATTATGAATAAGTACACACAGTGAGACTAATGGGATCATTGGAAATACAGGAGCTTTTTCAATTATTATTGAATACACATATTGACAAGAAAGAATGTAATCAAATGAACTATTCATCTGAACAGGAAGTTTATGTATTAATTATGTTTTACTAATATATTTATTATGTAAGCATAATGATTTTTATAAAATATTTATTTATACAAAGTATTTTTTAGAACTTCAATGTTAATTGATTAAAAGATAATCGATTGTCAAGGGCGGGAAAGTATAAAGTATATAAGGAATTGAAAATTATGATGAGTGTTCTGATGAAATCTACGGTTAATACAGGAAAGTGCTCAAACTGTTTTTTAGTGTGGTACATTAAACCTGTTTTTACACCAACTGGACCATGACACTTGCTTCTTGGAATCTATTTTTGTTCTGCATTTTTGGTTATTGTTGGGATTCCTTGAAACTACTATTTTGAGTGACTTTTAAGCAGTTGTAAGCGGGTTTGCGTGGCGGTAAGCAATGGTAACTTCCAGTTAAATATGCTTACAGACAGTTAGCCTTAAAAGTGCTTAATCTGTGTAGGCATTGCTAAGTGCCATGAAAACAGGCTTAATCCCACTTACTACTGCTTAAAAGTGCTTACTCCCGCTTACCCCCATGCTAATTTCTTTAAAAGAAAAGAAAAAAGAGGTGATAGGACAGTGGTGAAAAAGTGGACACAAATAGGGAAAGACAATAGGAAAAGTAGCTAGGGATGTGCTGGACAAGTGTAGGGAAGGTCCATAGCTGTCCATTTCTTCTACAGCAACAGCTGTAAATATATACTGAATTTGGAGGTAGATTTGGACACTCAAACCCCTGAGAAAGGGGTGAGGACAACAATAATGTGTTATGAAGCCAATTAGACCAGATTACATGTGTCCAGTGGACATGTGTGTGAAATGGACAGCTATGTATGGGGTGAAATTTTTTTTTGAGAACAGATTACCCCTTTTTTAAGGTGATTGTGGGATGTTGGGGAAGGATAGTAGGTATATTTAGGGAGGTATGTTGGGTAAGAAGACAGACGACAGACAAGACAGCATACAGGGGTGGTATATGACACATGTGGGGGGTAAACACTTTGGACAGGGAGGGGTGTTTGGAAATCGGAAGCACATGAGCCCCCAAATGGAAACAGTGGGACTGAGGTCCCTACCCATGGACAGTCACCACTGTACCTTCATGACCCTGAAGGTGGCTGTGCTAGGAGCTGAGCAGGAGGGGAAAGCTGACCCTCTAATTGCATCAAGCAGCCCTCAAGCTGGTGTAGCAGATCTCCAAACTCCTTTTGGAGCTCACTACGCACCAAACCCCGGACCTGGCTTCGGGTGACAGGATCCTGTCTGCGCCCACTCCTGGGGGGCAATGAGCCCCATCCCCTGAGGTGATTCCACCTGAAGGTGATGCAGGACCAGTGGATGAGGAGGTCCAGGGGTGGGTCTCAGATGTGCTGGGGCCCGGTGCCATGGCCAGATGAGGTGGGAGAGGTGGGTCCGCTGGGACCGGCCTTCCCAAATGTGCTATGGTGTTACAGTTTTAGAACATATGTGGGTTAGTAATAATCAACACAATCCTGGATTCGTTATAACAGCATGCATAGATGTTCCCATTAACCCAAAACAGCAGATTTGGAACAGTTGCATAGCAAATAGAACACATGCATATATGTAACCACAGTGGCCATTACAACATCATGCAGGTTACATTGATACCAACAGACCACCAATTATAGTATTTTAACATGGAACATTAATAGAAATACATTTCAGTATTTGTTGAACAATAGGACATATGTCCCAACAGTAGGTTTGGTGTAATCATAACCATTGATTTGTGTGTTTAGATTATTGTTGCAGATATGGTGGGGGAGTGATGTCAATTAACAACTTATATATCCTTGCAGTACTCACAACTTTAATGATCATTGCTCTAATCAATACTCTACATGTATTATTACAATACCCTATGGCCTTGTTTTGGTTTGGGCAGTAGTATGTTTGTACACAAGTGTAAACTTAACTGTTCTATACCTAAATTCTACTTCTCTTACCTGGTAGACCTGTGGAGGTAATGTTTGTTAACACTACCTGACTGTTTCTACACATATTCTCAGATTCCTAGTTAAAATTATGCACATACCTCTCAATCTCTTAATGCGCAAACTCTGGACAAAGCTTGACAACATGGGGGTACAAATAGGGACATATTTTGAATATTAATCTTATAAACTAAGTTGCTAGAGTAACAGGATTTGTTTTAATATACATTTTCTAAAGGATTAGAAGTCTGAAACTCAAATGTATGTCATTATTTAGTGACTACAATTCTGAGATCATCCCAGTGATTTGCCGGAGAGAAAGAGGAACAGGCCAAAAATATGAGCCAATTATCTGGACATTCTGGGAAAATCTGTATAGTTGAAAGGTATGATTATGCATACAGCTTACTACCACTCCCAGGATTCAAACTTTCATCAGAGTGAACTATTTAGAAACTGCTGTCTGTTCCTTCAGTGTTTTCTGCCTAAGTCTCTCTTGGTTATACAATCTGACCTTGTACTTACAACAGTCTTATACAGACATTCCTAGACATATTTTTTATGTAGCACAGTGTGGGTAACAGTGGTTAACACAACTTTACTATTCAGAGAATGCAACACTAAATGCCATACAATACCAGAGTAAACACAACCAGTCCAGGATTTAGAACTTTATTGCCAGGCAGTTATTGTTTTATTTATATATCACCTATATGGGACTATTACTGTCATATTGTCTGGTTTATTCAGTACAACCCATGCACAGTTTTTATTCTGCCAGGTGACTTTCTACTATTTTATATTTATTTGGTATGACTACTATAAGCAGGACTGTTACTCACCAGCCTCATGACGCAGCCTTTGCAACCTACTGGTATGGGCTTCCTGATTCACAGCCCGCGCAGCTGCAGCTGTAAAGGGAATAGAGAAATATTTAAGCATACCTATCCATCACTTGCACAGGCTGGACTTTAGTAAACAGTTATTGATATGAATACTTACACACTGCTGGGACATCACTCCTCTGCCTTGCTTCTTGGACCCACTCATCCAAGAGCTCCCTCTTCCTCTGCTTCAAGTCGGCATAGTGGTGCCAAACCTGCTCACCAGTCCAACGGATACCAGTGGCACTGGTGAGATCACAGGAGAGATGGTCCCAGGCTTCCGCTTTATATTGGCAGCCCTGGCGCTGGCCCTGCAACAGTCTCTCATCATATTGTTTTACCAGGAGTCCTACCATGTCTTTGGACTCCTGTATGCCCCAGCACTGTGCCTGGAAGCCCATGCCCTCACCAACACCTGCCATAGTGCCTACAGTGGGAAGCTGCAACCAGTTATGAGTTGTAATCCCACCTGCGGGGTTTAAATATGGCCGATTTCCTGCCCTTTCCCGTGACTGGATGGTTTTGAATATGCTGAGCGAAGCTAAGCTACGGTGAAACCTGCTTAGCTACGGTTGACAGTGCTTAAAGGGGCAGGTTCATCACTACTTACCAATGGGAAAATCCACTTAGCTGGGCTACTCAGTGCTTAGCAGTCATATTTACACAATGCTTACACCTGGTAAGCAGAGCCATGCAATGCTTAGCATTGCTTATTTTTCATTTTATAGACTACCTGCTGTATGGGATTGATTCATCATTCATTCCATATTATAAATCTGCTTACTGTCCCTGACATCACCCAATTTGCTTTCATTACATTTATTCATGTGTGACTATACTGTATGGGGCACTTGTGTTTATATGGAGGTTTCACAATTTTATTAAACTGACACCTCACTTCTGGACCTACTACAGTACTCTGGTTAACAAATATATGTAGCTAATTATAAAAACAATGTTTATGTAATGCTTTCACATGTAAAGTGCAAACTGATTACAGTTGGGATCGAACCAGGAATGGCTGCTTGCAAAACGCATGCTCTAACCACACCACTATTGCAGTACTGCTTATGTTGGATATCTCTTGCTATTTGACTTCTTGTACAGTTTAAGTTGGACTAGGCATAGCTAAGCAATGGGCACACCTGCACAGCTATGCTTAAACTTTGCTGCATGTAGAAAAAAAATTATTTGTTGTGTTTTACTATTTGTACCCTTCAGAATATCCCTGCTAATGCTGAACCTGTTATTCTTCCAACTTTCTGCTTTGTGGGACGATTGTCCCTTATGGCTTTGTCCACATTCCTTACTCTGACGGGTTGGGAGGTGTGTGCTATGTGCTTATGCTACATCTGTTATTCTTTCAACTTTTGCCTTGGTAGGGATGATTGTCCCTTATGGCTTTGACCAGATTTCTTACCCTGACAGCTTGGGGGTATTACGAGCATTCTTGCTCATTTTAAATTGCCGAATGGCAATTCTGGTATGCAGGGGGCATGTGTATTGTGAGAGCACTGCTTTCAGATGCACCCCCTGCACTCATACACAGAACTGTGTCCATTTAACAACACGGCAGTGTGCCTTCATGAATATGCATGGTGCGCTGCCATACTGTACGGGAACGGTCATTTCCATGCAGGAATAAGCTATTCTTATTCTTATGCTTACTACTTGGGACACAACCACTTGTTGGACAGAGAGGGTGCTGGAGGTCTTGGCTTGGCCACTCACCTGAGATCTCAACGCTATAGCTGTATCAGTGGGGAGTCTTATTCGGGGATCTGGAGAATGAGGGAAAAACCAGCCCTGGACTGACTGTGGTCTCTGTGTGCTCTTAAGGGAAATTGCATTTAATGCAATTGCTGGTAATTTGTGTTTCTTCCTACTTTATTACCTTATTTTGCTTTTGCCTCTCCTTAAAAGTACTCAATTGTGTTTATTCTGCTGCATTTATTACTGCTTGGTAGTAGCCTGATGAAATTGTAACTGTTATTCTAAGTCTTTTGGTTACTGCACTTGGGCTTCAGACCAGTTCTTTTACATTAAGAAGGTTTATGGTCTGCACTGTTGTGGCAGGAACAGGTAGCTTACATCCTTCTAAGTTGGGAATTGCTGATTGAAGGCTCAGTGTCTGTTATTCTAAAAGCATATTAGTTTGGTTTAAGTACATGGGCTCCAGGCCAGTTATTTTACATTAAGAAGATTTGTGGTCTGAACTCTTGTGGGAGGAGAGACTTGATTCTACTCTTCTGAGATGGGAATTTCTGACTAAAGGCTTACTGTGCCTGCTTATTTGAACTGTTTTACTGACATTTGGTGCACCTTGTCTGCTGTAGCATAGACTAGATTCAGGCCTGCTGAATCTAGCTTTGTTTGTATAACTTAAGTACTAATCCAGGCCATCTTTTCTGGAGAAGGTTCCCCTGCACCCTAGTGGCAGGAGTGTGAGGTCAGAACTTGTTAGATTGAAGACTGTTGGAACAGGGCTAAGTTTTGAGGTTTTTTTACTGGTTAATTGGGTAATTTGTTTAAATCAGTTTGCTCATATTCTATTGTTATAGTAAAAAAAATTGCACTTTATTCATCTGCTTTTACTGCTATTGTGTTTCTTCCCACTTTATTACCTTATTTTACTTGTGCTTCTTCTTAAAAGTACTCAATTGTATTATTCTGCTGCAGTTATTACTGCCTGGTAGTAGCCTGATTAAATTGTAACTGTTATTCTAAGCCTTTTGGTTTAACCACTTCGGCTTCAGACCAGTTGTTTTACATTAAGAAGGTTTGTGGACTGCATTGTTGTGGCAGGACAGGTAGCTTACATCCTTCTGAGTTGGGAATTGCTGATTGAAGGATCAGTGTCTGTTATCCTAAAAGTGCATTAGTTCTGGTTTAAGCACTTGGGCTTCAGGTCAGTTATTTTACATTAAGAAGGTTTGTAGTCTGCACTCGTGGGAGGAGAGGCTAGATTCTGCCCTTCTGAGCTGGGAATTTCTGGTTAACGGCTTATTGTGCCTGCTTATTTGATCAGTTTCTTTCTGAAACTTGTGCACCTTGTTTACTGTAGCCCAGAAGTTAGTAGTTTATTGGCCATTTTGGGCTAATTTCTATCTCTTTCATTTCCCTGCTACAAAAACTGCATTTGCGTGGTTTTGCGTGCCGGGCAGTGCCGGTTAGCTGGGGGTTAAACTATTCCCGGCTCCACAAAGTCTACTCTTCAATTTTTCTCTTGGAACTAGACAAACATTCAACTTAAGCACTCAAACCATTCATTTCACAGACCAGCACTTGCTCAAAACTCATAGCAAGCACTAATTAACCTTTGCACTAGACCCCATATACTGTCCAGAAGTACAAGGCTCTCTATTCATCCCTACCATCCAATCAGTAAAACAGCTCACTTTGCATATTCAGGCATGTCCAAAGGGCAGTTTCAGGTGTACTATCTAGTCCAACTGCTGAATTTGGGCATTTTGAGGCAATGTTACAACTGCCTCATGTACACAAGCAACCCTCTCCTCCTACCACCAAACACTAATATATGCGAGAGATGCAATTATACAGCCAAACTGGAAGCAAAGCTCTCTCAACCCAAGACTGAACAGTCAAGAGGAGAAGGAAAATACTTACAACACACCACCAGTCTCACATAGACCTACTAAACCAACATCGGCAAATAACATATATATATATATATATATATATATATATATATATATATATATATATGAAAACATACTCGGAGGCTCTAAATAAAAATCTGCAAAAGCAACAGAGACCTCCAAAGCAGACACCCAAGCAACCTCCACACCCTATCACAAACCATGAAACACATACTTTACATAATCAGTGTGTCACGCAATCACAGCCCTTAAGGCAAAATGACATACCCAACACACTAGTAATGGGTTCATAGGTAGGTACTAGGCTATCTGCCCGAGGGCATTTTTAAACCTAGCCAGAGTGTCGGCTTTTGCTGCCCCATTGATTAATTAACTGATCCTTTGTCAAGCAGAGCCAATGAAGTGATCCCAGGGGTCTATAGTGAGGCACACTGATGTCCCACTAACTAGGCTGGACAAGGAGAAGGTTACAGTTAGCTGCCTGTCGGGTGCCAGGATCAGCCACATAACATAGGTTCATAGGTTCATAGATTAGTACTAAGCTAACTGCCTTGCAAGCCATTTTAAGCCTAGCCAATTTTCCCTTGTGACACTTGTAACACAAGCACTCAGGTCACTCCAGAACAAGTATAAATATGACTCTGTCATTGTCCATGTTGGTGTGAATGACCTGAGATGTACCTCCCTGGACTACATGAAAAGAGACATGGAAGAGTTCTCTGATTATGTAGCCCAGGCCGGTATGACCCTGACCCTGAGTAGCATCTTGCCCTCACCAAGAATGATGCCACAGTATAAAGAAAAAATTATCAATTTCAACAATTGGCTAAGTTTCTGGTGTCATTCAAATGGGGTCCAGTATCTGTCCACCTGGGATGAAATGGGATAAGCCACGTTGCTTCACAAGAGATGGCTTGCACCTGTCACCCTTAGGCTTTCGAATATTGGCCAAGGCTTTTGCCGCACTCATAGTGCCTTTTTTAGGCAAGGCTTAAAAGACAAACCCACCACCATAAATAGCACTACTAACCAAAAACTGAGGGTAATGCTACTCAACGCCAGAAGTCTAAACCTCAAAATGCATGCAATCGAGGCACTCCTCAGTATGGAGAACATTGATATCTGTGCAGTAACAGAAACCTGGTTTAAGGCTCCAGAGAGCACCCCAGCACTGCCAGGCTATAACTCATACCATACTTTTCAGCCACAGAACCCAGACCGAAACACAAAAGGCGGGGGTGTATCCATATTCATCAAGGATACCCACACCTCCAGGTTAGTGGCACAGCACAATGCCTCAAAGATCACCCATGTGCAACTAACAACAAGCAAAACTGCAATTCAAATTGTAGCTTGCTACAGATCACCCACCATGACCCAGAACCACCATTCCCTGTTTCTGGAGACACTGGAAAATATGAAGGTCCTACCAAATGCCCTAATATTGGGTGATTTCAATTACCAAACATTAACTGGGACAACTACTCAAGTACTAACTCCCTTGCCCAATGCTTCCTAGAATTTATAAACTCGGACGCCCTGGATCAACTGGTCAACACCCCCACTAGAGGTGCCAACATATTGGACCTGGTCATCACAACATGGGCGACCAGTGTTCTACACTGGAGGTCAATCCCTCGCTGGTTAGATCAGACTATAAACTAATCACTCTGGATATCCACATTCCGCCCCCACCCCCAATCAAGGAAACCACTGTGAAAAATTTTTCTAAAGCAAAATTCACATTACTTAAGACCGAGGTAGAAAGGTTCACAGCCCCCATACTAAAGGACAACGCTGTCCAAGCTGCTGAATCCCTTACAGAGGCACTCTATGAGCACCTGCGAGAATGCATGGATCATGCTATCCCAAGTAAAACCAAGACTCACTCCTCCAAGAAAAGGAAACCAGTCTGGTGGACCCCTGCCATAAACAAGCTATACTATAGAAGGAGGAAACTAGTACAGAAAAGAGTAAAATCCCAAGAAGGAAAGACATCCCTGATAAGTATCAGCAAGAAACTATGATCCCTCATAAAATCATCCAAGGCTAGCTTCGAAAGAAAAATTGCCAAGGACTCCAAAGATAACCACAAAGCATTCTTTAGCTATGTCAAGAACCTAAGTGGAAACTCTCAGATCTGCTCTGAGTTAGTGCAGAATGGCACAAAATACACTGAACTGACTGATATTGCCAACATTCTGGCAGACAGGTTTAGTGCAAACTTCACCCCCCTCTCACCCCCTAACCATACCAGAAAAATGCAGAGCCCCGACAATCACTGACACACAGGTTAAAATAGCCCTATCCAAAGCCAAAAATACAGCTTCAATGGGACCAGATGGTGTTCCAGGCTGTGTCTTACACGAGCTCCAAAATGAACTAACCCCTCACCTAAACACACTGTTCAAACTAAGCCTCTCTACAGGCTACATACCCATAGAGTGGTGCATGGCAACAGTTATCCCACTCCACAAAAGTGGAGCCACAAAGGACCCCGGGAACAATTACCCTATAAGTCTGACTAGCCTGGTCTGCAAGGCTATGGAGCACATCATCATGGAACTCATTAACAGAGACTTTGGGAACCTTCAAACATTGGACCCTTCCAAGTTTGGCTTTGTTAAGGACAGATCATGCATCCTAAACCTGGTGGACTTCTTTGAGACAGTTACCAAGGCTTTAGACAAGAGAAAGGAGGTCCACACAGCCTACCTAGACCTTGCAAAGGCTTTCGACACCATTCCCCATTCTGGTATTATAGACAAGCTCACCAGCCTGAACATAAATCCATACTTCACGAGATGGGTTGCCAATTGGCTCACAGATAGAACCCACATGGTGAGAGTTGCAGGTTCTAGGTCTGACTCTAAACCAGTTACAAGTGGTGTCCCCCAGGACTCAGTCCTGGGACCCCTCCTGTTCGGTATATACTTCTCAGAGGTACAAACAAGCACAGGAGTACTATGGCTGACCAAGTTCGCAGACGACTGCAAACTGGGAGCCATAATTGACTCTCCAGCTGATACAGACATCCTGCAGAAAGGTCTCACTGAGATGGATGCCTGGTGTCAAAATTATGGTCTCAAGCTAAATGCCAAAAAGTGCATAGTCATCAACTTTGGAAAAAACAAAGAACCCGTGAACTACCACATATGTGGTAGTCCCCTAAATACAGAAAATGTAATAAGGGATCTGGGGACCCAAGTAGACAGTAATCTCTCCTTTGATAATCATATTGCCAAGATGGTTAGAAAATCCTTCTGTTTGGCCCACCTAATCACAAAAGGGTTTGCATCTAGAGCAAAAGAGGTTATTGTGCCCCTCTACTCATCACTCATCAGACCCATCATAGAGTGCAACGCCCCATTTGGGATGTACCTTACAAGACACCTGCACCAGCTGGAAAGACCACCGAAGTACCTCACCAAGAGGATTACTGGCCTCGAACAGATGCCTTATGCAGCCCGACTAAAGAAACTCCAGCTGTACTCGGTTGCATACCACTTATTCAGAGGTGATCTCTGCCTGACATACAAGGCCATGTCCAACCCAGAATTGATGGACATGCACCACCTAAAAAAAACAAATCCCCAAGAGCCACATGGTCTAGGGATCTAAACCTCACCACAACGATAAGTAGGACATGCTGGAGGGATAGATTCCTGTCCCAGAGACTCCCCATGCTTTGGAACAGGATTCCAATCTGCATTAGGCAGAGCCCTTCGCTAACACTCTTCAAGAGAAACCATGACAAGTGGATGGGAAACAGAAAATTTACCTCGGGGATCGCTGCAGTGGCTCTGCTGGACAGAGGCACAGGGAAATAATGGCTCTGCTGGACCGAGGCACAGGGAACTAATCTGAGGGGGCGGCAAAGGCCAATACATTCTGGATAGGCTTATAGATGCCCTCGGGCAGATAGCCCTGTACTTACCTATGAACCTATGCAGAGACCTCCATCTGATAATACTGTGTGTGTACCTGTCATTCTCCCAGTGTACATCCCCCACTGATTCTAATGGTGAGGATTGAGGTGCCTTGATAACTGGTCCAGTGGTGGGGTGTCACATAGCTGACATGGGTATAACATTTTGTCATTAAAAATTAGGATAAAAGGGACTATTTACTAATTTTTCAGTGCAGCAACCTGTTAATCAAAGAAATAGTTATATGTAAACACACATGCCCACACACAAACACACACACACACACACACACACACACACACACACACACACACACACACACACACACACACACACACACACACACACACACACGCACACACACTCTTGTATGTACATGTCTGTATGTGATTTGCGCGCGCGTGTGTGTGTGTGTGTGTGTGTGTGTGTGTGTGTGTGTGTGTGTCTGTATGTATAAATAATAGAGAGCTATAGCTATAGATATAGATGTAGATATAGATATAGATATATAGTTAAAATACATTTTATATGATGCATTTACCAAAGGAAAATCACTGGGTATTTTTGTCTGTTCTTTTTCAGTGTGCATTTTAAGTCTATGTTACTTGGTATCCACCACAGGAGTTGTCTGTGACACACTAAGGAGTGGCTTGCAGCAGATCTGCAGCTCTTCTTGTACTGAACACCTACAAAGGCCATGGAACACACAACAGCTGTTGATTCTTTGATACTGGGGAACACCAAAAAGGCAGACAGGTACATAGATAAGAGATGCTGCAGACCTCCACCAGGGGAACAGAGAAAGTGCATGTGCAGACAGCTGTAGCCATCTGCATGTGAAGTGGAGACCATGCATGTGATGGTGTAGGGTATGCTATATGAATTACATGAATGTATGTAGTGCCATGCACACTCTACTAGAGCAGGTTGCAGAGATGGATACTGTTTAGTACATTGTGGTTGAGACACTTACATCTGGCTGGCTACAGACAGCTGCCCAGAGGCAATAACCTTTTGAAGTGGCCTGTGCCTCTGAGTAGATCACATGCTGCACAGTCTGTGCTTATTTTGGACAGGTAGATGGGGACTGTACTGTGGCTGTGGTAAAAATCAATGGCCGACCACTTACCTTATGTATATCTTATCATTTATAGACTGAGATAGCTCTGAAAAAAAGGAAAAAGAATGAATACGTTTTCTTAGGCATAGGAAGGCATCCTGCTATAGGTCCTCTGTGAACATGGTCAATGGATACTCCTAAATGAGGGTCACTAATAAGGTCTATCATGCCTGCACCTAGGCAACCAACCTCACATAGGAACGGATGATCATGGATGGGTGTCAGCCTGCTCAGTCATCAGTAATGGACACCGAGGAGTTCTTGGTATCTTCATCTGGGGTGAAAGGCCACTCCATCACACATCTCCTGGAGAAGTTGACATTGGAGCAGTTGTTGCTGAAGGATGCACTGGGGGGTATGTATCATGTAATGCAACACTCCAGGGCAGGACTCATAACATAGTGAACATAGTAATATCATCCTGCAAGCACTTCAAGGCTTCAGATGTAACAGTAGTTTGCACAGGGTACATGGGCTTATATTCTCTTCCTGATTTACAGCTGCAGCAGTAGACTCTGAAGTTGTTACAATGTAACAGTGTTTCACTAGATTATTTCTGCCTGCTTTCACATGTGATTTGGTATCTGGATCCCCCACTGTGGCTGCAACTACATCTGATATTGGGGTAACATATGAACCCGATGATGATGGTGGTGGTCACAGCATGGTGCCACTGTCAAGCACAGGTCCTGGCAGGCCTATAAGCCTTCCATTCCCCAGACACTACTCCATTGCCCATGAAACCCACCCTTCAGTCTCAGGTGAGTAGTGAAAGACAGGAGTGGTCAAAAGTGCAGCCCAAGGGTGCACTTTTGTTTCACACCCTCCAGGCAACACTGGGTGCTGTCATCTCCAATCAAAGTGAAAAAGGATGTAGAGGGCAGCCAGATGAGGACTGGTAATGTTGGGATTTCTGTTCAATACCTGTGCTGAGTGTCTCCATGGCTGTTACACAACAGATGTGGAAAGTAGTAATACAGGACACCAAGGGCATTGCAGGGCTGACTGGTATAGTAAGTAGGCTGACTGATCAATTCAGAGAGGGTTTTTCCTATTTTTAGAGACACCTGTGAATTTTGTATTTTCCTGGGGCCTGTTTCCTATTACACATAGAGAGTAATGTAAGTCATATGGCCATCCCTCTTCTGCCCCATTGGGGAAATCCACTGAGGGATAAGTAGGGGATTGACTAGGTCCCATAATATCACATCCTCCATGCCTACTACCATGGTTGAGGGTGCTATGTCCAGCCATAGACACACTCACATCCTCTGTGTCAGTTGCAAATTGTATCAGTGACACTCTTCACAGTAGACACTGTTGTGGATGGGGATGTGCACAATTGGTGCACATACCTACTAGGGGCACTTTGGATCTTATGCAGAGAAATACTTACAGTCAGCAGCATCTTTGGGAGCTGTGTCTACCCATATATCATGTGGTAACATCTGCAAGTGTTATGTCCACCTATATGCAATCTAAGTAACCAACACTCACCTCTGCACACCTACTCCACACTGATTGCACCTCACCCTCCTGCACAGTCTTCCAAGCTTTCCACACTCAGTGGACCATTCCACACATGAAAAGCCCACATCACTTGCTCCTAGCTACCTCAGTGATGCCAATTGCCAATCTTTGTCACTGTGGCTGTCTCTGCCTGAGTGTATGATGACAATTGTGTCTTGCTCTCATTGCTGTGTTACCAGAGTAGCCTCTGTCTGATGCACAGAACAAACAGTCCATGCACTCTATAACATCACCTGGTTTTAGTATTGCATGCATCATTGTTACTCTATGTTATGTTTAATCTGGCTCATAACTGTGAACTGGATGCTACCTGCAAGCTAGTGCCACTGTATACAGCACCTGCCTCCTCCTCCTCCTCACATGGGCATCTCCTGCAGCTGCTCCTCCACAAACTTCTCACCAGGGCCCCTGGCTCTGACGTGTTCGCTCCTCTCCTATTATGGCAATACTCTGCTATATCTATCTGCATACCAACATGTTGTGAAACATTGTACATAGCAAATATTTTGCTGCAGATTTCTGAAACATACTTCAATATGCCAACTGTGGCATCTAAGCAGTGGAAGCAGGCCTTTGTTGATCCAAGCACAGATTTGCTGATGTTTCAGGTCTGCAATAGTGTGATGTTGTATGCATTCTGTGCCATATGCCGTGGTTTCATGTGGGTATTATTAACCAAGGCTGAATGCAGAAATTAACTTACACAAATTGCTAATGTAAGTCACATATGTGGCAGATATGGGAACTAGTGCCACAGCCTAGGTAGCCACATTGATACATTGTATATCACATCCTGTGCACTGGAGACCATCTGGAAGTTGATGACATGGGATCCCTTATAGTTGATATAATGTTGTTTATGTGTCCCAGGTGGGGACTTGATGGCAATGTGAGTGCAATCAATGGTGCAAAGTAACTCAGGTACAAGGGATATGTTACAAAATGCCTACACAGTATTATTTTTCTTCTCTGTGGTTCATGGAATCCACGTATGCCACTCCATGTGCTGTAGCACAGCATCAGGACACTGGTGTACTATCCAAGAAGCACATGTCTGGGATGTACTCAATGTTCTTGTTAATGAAAAGCCTCTGTATTATGGATAATCAATGCTATATATACATTGGTGCCCACAGGGATGGGTATTCCATGTATCCCATGAGTGCACATGTGAGGGTGGCACATCTATGCCAGCATCTGTATGGTGTCTTTGTCCACACAGTAGAGGTCCACTATTTTTATATCATGGTGGGGATGTTACGGGCAGCTTGAATCTTCAACATTGCAAAGGGTGATGACACACTGTCACAGCTACTGGCTGAGAGGATGGCCTCAAGCATATACATGTCTATCAATGTTGTTGCTACCCCTAATATATTTGCTGCAGTTTCTGTCTCTGACAACCACAATTTTATTGTGTACTATTACAGTGGTGGTTGTGGCACATAACACAGTTTTTATATGTTTCTGAATTGTTCAGCCATGTTGTTTACCCTTATCTACATTCACTGTTGCCCTATTTATCTCAGTGTTGCTCATTTACATCTCATTATACTGCCATTTGGATGCCATGCCAGCCAAGGTGCTTTGTGGCCTTGTGAGCCCTCAATAACGTTATCTCTCAGTCACTCACACCATGCCATTGCTCATCACACAATTTCGCATTACTCATTGTGCTATTTGTTTCTGAATCTTGGCCACAATCTTTGGTCAAAATGTTCTCTCATTGTGTTGTTGTGAACCCCCTGAGTCACACCAGTACTAGGGAAGGTGGAAAAGGCTGTAGTTGTTTTACTAAAAAAATGATCAGGACTCTTTTTTTCTTCTTTAAACAATCATATACCTATCTCTAAATACAACATATAAAAATAGATATAATTTTATCATCAAACATTGAATACTCCAAAGAGCCAGTACAAAAGTTAATATTTTTTGTTCATTGGCATTTGTTTACTGGGAAAGTCTGACTGAGCAGTACCATTTGTCAGTAGAGGCCTGGGAAGAAAAGCTCCATTATTCAGACATCAGTTAGACGATTTACAATCAGTTTTATTAAAAATAAAAGTTGCATGTGTTGTATATGAATAAAACGTTTTTAATACAGGGGTGTATATGCAGTCTAATATTATCAGTATGCATAGATTGTCAGGTTTTATATAAAAATATTTGTTACTATAAAGACTTGTTAAAAATCTAGGACATAGGAAGATAAGATAAAGAGTTAGAGCAGCCCAAAGAAAGGAAGGAGAGGAGGAGGAGTTAAGAAGATGAAGGAGACGAAATGACAGAGGAGGGCATAGTTGTGATTATAGTACATTTAAGTTTTGTATAGGACAGTGTTATGGCACAAATTCATACGGCTCTATTAGTAACAGTTTAGCCAGGTGCAGAGTCATTTATCTATAAGGTGTTGCTTCAGTTGAAACAAAGGGCAGGATTCACGATGGCTTGCACGGAGTCTAAGAGTCGTGTAAGACTCCATGCAACCATAGCAAATCAGGAACAGCCCGAAATACCGTGTAAGAGACCAGCTAAAATGTCTCTTACACGGGCAGGGCGTGGATATGCTAATTACCTCACTTGCAGCCAAAAGGCATCCAAATGAGGTAGATTAGCGATCCACGAAGCTGAAACCAGCCCGTGTAAGAGTCGTGTTAGGTGCAGAAATGTACTCAGTTGACAACTGAGTACGTTTCTGCAAATAACACAATGGAGCCATGTCAGCTCCAAATAAAGTGTGCATATGTATCAGGCAGCATGCCAATGGCCAAATATATGGCCAATGGCACGGTAACCCGATGCAAACATGAAATAATTTTTTTTTTCGGCGATCGGCGAGGTTTAAACGCAAAGCAGCCCCGCGCAAATGGGCTGCGCTATATAAGACATAAAAATAAAGGTTTGAAACCCACACATGTGGGTTTTATGCAATGCATGGATTTACAATGCAGGGACTAGCAGACCGAAAACAACATGGCCACCGTTTAGTGGTTGCTAAGGGGGGAAGCTGAGTGTAAGACACGTAACTAAGCATTAGTAGGCAATCCTATGTAAATGAGTGGTAGGATAGTGAATCACATTGTTACATAGCAAATGAGCACATTCCATGTAGTGTAAGAGTTAGATAAGGGGGAGTAACAGAGTAGGAGATAGATGACATCACAGGGGGGAATGTTAGAAAGAAATCAAGCTCATTGGAGCAAAGTAGTATGTGACAGATGTCAGTCACACAACATAGAAAGAGGAGTGTCAAGAGACAAGCATGGGAAAGTCAAGAAATGGAAGGTGTACACTGTGGCTAACACCAAAGTTTCTTGCTGTGTGTGCATGCACGCGTGTGTGCGCTGGGAGGCGCGAGTAAGACAGAGTGCGCGCATGTAAGGCAGAGTAAGCATGTAGGAGCCTGTCTAAAGATCTATAAACCTGTTTGCGCTGGTGTGCGCGCATTTTAACCCGAATAAGCAGATTCTAGTCCGTGTAAGCATGTGTGCATGCGTGGTAGCCACTGTGAGCGTGTTTTCGTTGTTATGCGCGCTGCTTCCCCCTGAGGAAAAGAGAGGGAAAAAGGAAGCAGAAGAAATAGTAGGAAGCTAGCAGGGAATACTGGTAGAGCTAGCAGGTGAAAACAATTAGAAGCAGGCAATTACACAGGCAGAATACTAGCCCAGCCCAACACTTAAAACACTGCAAACAGCATTGCAGTATGTTTCTCTCAAGAGACACTGCAAGACAGGAGTAAGCTATTAAAAGTGAAAACTGAAAAAGCTGCACTCAGACCAAATATGCTAGGGGCTGCCATAGCTGTTATAAGGAGACATAGGAGACTTGCTGAGGGTGGTGACAATGCAAATGCTGCCAGACAACCCACAGTGAGGAGATGGAGAAGAGTGTACAGGCCCAGGGTCACCTACCAGGGGTTACATGAGCTGGAGATAGTGGAGCGCTATAGAGTGGACAGAGACCTCCTGCAGCAAATTGTTGTGCTGTGCAGGCCATGCCTCACACACAGAACCAACAGAGGGGAACCCATCCCAGTGGAAACTAAGGTATGTGTTGGCCTAAGAATACTAGCAACAGGTACCTTCCAGAGACCAACTGGTGATATGATGGGGATATCACAGGCATCAGCTTCCAGGGTACTGCACCAGTTCCTGGATGCCATGTCAGCACATGTCGGTGAGCATGTATATTTCCCCAATTCCCGTGAGGTATTGGCCAGCAATATGTGTCTCTTCCAGCAAATAGCGGAATACTTAAGGTAGTGGGTGCAATAGACTGCACGCACATACGCATCAGAGCACCAGATGGTGAGCGGGGTAGGGCCTACATTAACCGCAAGGGCTTCCCCTCCATCAACTGCCAGGTCGTGTGTGATGCCGAGGGCATAATAATGAATGTGTGTGCTGGCTGCCCTGGAAGCTACCATGATTCCCATATCTGGCATTTGACGCAGCTGTACCAGACATTTGCCAGTGGGGACATCCCACATGGTCACTTAGTGGGAGATCCTGGATATGCACTGGAGCCGTGGCTGATGACACCCATCAGAAATGCACACACACCTGAACAAGAATGCCATAATGAGGCACACGCACAAACACGAAATGTAATAGAGCGTGTGTTTGGGCTGGTCAAGTCATGGTTCCGGTGCCTGGATACATCTGGTGGAGCCTTGCAGTACTCACCAACTACATGTACCCAAATTGTCATGGTATGTGCTATGCTACATAATATGATTCTGTGAAAACAGCTGCAGCAGGACCAGCATAGGGCCGCGACAAACAGCCCCCTACCATTGCCAAGGCCATCACAGGCAAAGCGTGACTCAGAGGAGGAACAACCTGAGCCTGCCCCAGTAGGCAGAAGGAGGCATGCCCAGTATGCCCTGGCCTTGGCAAAGAGGCAATGCATAGCACATACACTGGCTCAGTAGGAACCCTGGGAATGATGCCCCTCTCTGACTCACTCATATAGTAACAGGGACGCCTAACATGACACAACCTGCTTTCAAACATGTACAGGGAGTTTAGTATGTGCATCTGACATAGGCAGCCCTGCAGCACCACCTGAGACATGATTGCCATGTGTTAAGCAATGTAACACCATCTAGTATATGCAAACATGAAGACCCTGCCTAACATCTCACACTCACTAAGCATGATGCCACACTATGAAGACAACAAGATCAAGTACAATAATTGGCTGAAGTATTGCTGTTAGCAAAGGGGAACAAATGGCTGACAGCCTGGGATGACATGCCGAGCAAGACATGATGCTCCACCTGCTAGGGATGGCACGCACCCAGCACACCTGGCTGTGTGGATACTGGCAAAGGCTGTTGTCACCCCCACTGTGCCTTGAATAGGTAAGGCTGGAAACACAAACCCACCACCATAGGTAACACAAGGGATAACAACCTGGACGTAATGCTACCCAATGCCAGAAGTCTAAACTGCAAGGTGCATGCAGACCAAACCCACCTCAGCATGGAGAATGTTAATATCTGTTCTGTAACAGAAACCTGGGTCATGGCCCAGAAGATCAACCAAATACTACCAGGTTATGCCTTATACCATGCTCTACAGCCCCAAAACATGGAACAAACTACAGTAGGAGTGTGGCTATCAGTAATTGTCAAGGATAACCACACCCCCAGGTTGGTACCACAGCAAGAAGCAGCCTGGACTATCCATTGGCATGTAACAGTGGCTCAAACTGTGTCCCTGTTTGCAGACTGCTACAGACCACCCTCACATACCCAGGAACCCCAGCCAGCCTTCCTGAAGACACTGCAGAGTATGAATGTCTCAACAAATACCAAACAAGGCACACACAAAGTATGCCATAGGTGGCAATCCATTATGTATGGAAGAAGTAATCAGGGACCTAGGGACACAAGTGGACGGTAACCCATTGTGTGACACTCACATCGCCAAGGTGGCCAGGAAGACCTGCTATATTGCCCACCTTAATATGAAAGGATGCACATGTAGATCAAGAGAGGTCACTGTGCCCCCATACTCTTCCCTTATCAGGCCCATACTTGAGAACAATGCCCCAGTTCAGATGTACCTTACCCGACACCTGCAGCAGTTAGAAAGACCCCAAATGTACCTCACCAAGAGGATAAAGGGTTCAAACATTTGTCATGTGCTGCCTGGCTGAAGAAATCACAGCCCAATTCACATGCATACTGCCCAGTCAGAGGGGATGTATGCCTGATGTACAAGGCCATGTCCAATCCAGAATGAATGGACATGCTCCACTGCAGAAACTCCAAATCCAGCAGAGACACCACAGTGAGATATCTGAACCTCCACACATAGATAAATAGCATGTGCTGGAGGGACAGGTCCATAACCCAGAGGCTCTTTACACCCTGGAACAGAATCCCAGTCCATGATAGGCTGAGCTCCACACTCATACACAACAAGAGAAATCCGGTCATGTGCATGGGAGATAGTAGGTGTACACTGGGGGCCATCCCTGTGTCACATCTAGTAAAGTAAACCCCAGATGGGCATAATATGCACATTGCAAGGGGTGTCAAAAGAAACACACAGTCTGTCCATGCTCCAACATGGCCAGGGCAGATAGCCTAGTATGAACCTATGAACCTATGCCGATACAAATTGTGCAGGACACAAAGGATAATCACACAGCTGCCCTAACTGATGGTAGGAACCATGGTGATAATCCACACATATGCTCTGCAGTACTCAAATATCACAAAGAATACACCAAACCCACACACATTGCCAACATCCAACCTAACAGATTATTTGCAAACTCCCCACAGCACCAAACTGCCAAATATCTATCCCAGCAGAGTGCTGGCCCCCTGACATTGCAGATGCTGAGGTAACAGCCAGCATCTACAAAGCAAACCACACAGCATCAATGGTACCAGATGGTGTCCTGGGTTGTGTCCAACAAGTACTGTAAGAAGAATGGAACACCAAACAGCACTACTGCGCACTCACAGTCTTACCACAGGATATGTACCCAAAGAGCAGTGTACAGCAACAGTGGTCCCTCACCACAAAGGTGGTGCCTGAATGGATACTGCAAACTATCACCCCTCAACCCTGACTATCTTGGTTGGCAAAGTAATGGAGAGGATGATCATGGACCCCAGGAATAACGATATTGGGTACCTACAGACATTGGACCCTACCCAGTGTGGCTTTCATAGGGCAGATCCTGTCCCTTAAAAATGTCTGACTCATGTGAAACACGCACCAAGGCCATTGATGAGGGGAATGTGGTTCACACAGCCTATCTGGACCTTGCTAAACCCTTCCATACAATACTCTAGTTGGTCAGTACAGATAAGCTCACCAGCCTAACTATAAACCCCTATCCAAGTAGATGGGTTGCAAACCAGCTCAAGAACAGAACTGACCTGGTCAGACTTGCTGCAGCCATGTCAGACTACAAACCAGGTACAACTGGCACGGCCCTGGGACCTCTCTTGTATGCTATATATGTCACATAGGTACAGGCCAACATGGAAGGACTCTGTCTGAACAGGTTCGCAGATGACTACAAACTGCCCACCATATCGGACCCTCCAGCTGACACAAGCATCCTACAAAAGGCACACATAGAAACAGACAAGTGGTGCCACAGCTATGTCAACAAGCTAAATGCAGAATAGTGTATAGTCATCCCCTGTGGAAACACTGTACGTGGCCACAAATTACCACATATGTGTTAACCCATTAAGTACATCAGGAGCAATAAGAGACCTGGGGACACAAGGTGATAGATATCCTGCATGTGACAACCATGTGTCTGTAGTGGTTACAGAAACATACCATATACCCACCTAATCATGAAGGCAAGCACAGCTAGGTCAGGGTAGGTCATCGCGCCTCTCCAGTCATCCATCAGCAGCCTCACAATTGCGTACAATGGCCCTTGTGGGATGTACCTTAGCAGACACCTGCATCAACTGGAAAGACCCCACAAATACCCCACCAGGAGGATCTCAGAGCTGTAACAGATGCCATGTGTTGCCTGATTAAACAAACTGCAGCTCTACACAGGGCCATACCATCTGGCTGGAGGTGATCTGTGCCTGATGTATAAAGCCATGACCAAGCTGGAATCAATGGACATCCGGCACCATGTAAAATCTGAATGCTGGTGACCTATGCAGATGACAGGCCTGAACCCCAGCACAGACATAAACAGGACATGCTGTACTGATTGGTCCATAACCCAGAAGCTCACTCCACTCATGACTAAACCCCCAGTACAAGTTATCCAGGGAGTCCCTCATTGACTGTCATCCAGAGGAATCATGATGACTGGATGGGAGATGGTAGGTGTACCCTGGATATCACCTGTATGTCACGGGTAGACAGAGGCACAGCACACTAACCTTGACATATGTCATGGCAGACACCAGTAAATATGTGTGTTGAAGGACAAACACTCTCTGACTAGCATTACAAATGGCCTAGGGCACATGGCCATTGTTTGTCACTGTCCACACAAGTTGTGGAATACATTAACAATGTCGGACAATCCTGTTCTATGTTGTCCATATCTGAACAAAATGCAACATGGTCATATCTGCACAACTGGCCCTCAACCAGTCTGGTGTGCTCACTATAAATATTACAAGTAGTGATAGGACTGAAACAGATGATACTGTCCTCCAAGTGAAAGTACTGAACCAGTACACTATACAACAATACACTGTTTGGTCAGTATGAAAGGATGTTGACAACTGTATGCAAACTATCCCACGGCAACCCTGCAAGCACAGCATAATGCCTGTTAGGTTCAGACACAAAGCAGTTGGGCAGTAAGTACACAACCTGATGTCCAACACTCAACTGTACATGTGAAATATAGATGAAGTCCACACACAAACACAAATATGGTGGACCACAATTCCCAACATATGGAAAGTTCACACTGGGCATGCTCGCACACTTAGATAAATGAGACGTGTCAGTCAAGAAGCCATAGAAATTGTGAACTGGGCATGCTCACACACTTAGGCCATGTCACAGTTCAGCAGTTGCACACACATATCTGGCATTTGTATGTGTTAACACAGGAACCTCCCACAATACAGAAATCTGCACAGTGCACACAGTGAAATTACAACAGAGACATATGTAAAGTACTGGATCCCACTCATATGCAAACATCTGCCACAGTACACAAGTTGTTCATAGAGATAGGGAAAGCTATGGCAATAAAGACCCACAAACAGTATATGAGCAACAGATACTTGCATCTGACAGGTAAACATATGGCTGTAGAGTGCAATAATAGGCTGTTGTCCCTAGGGAATACAGAAGGCTATCCACAGTGTATTTGGCGTCTGCCTCCACAGTACAGTAGGCCACTGTGCCTCAGCAAAGTTAATGCATATATATGCTCTCCCCCTTACTGATGGATAGTAACAGATGTACATACCTCTTCATAAATAATGATGTTAGCACACTATACATATGTCAGGAGCACAAATGATACCCAGTAATTTGAAGAGCACGCTCAGCTACTGGGTCTCTCACAAGTGTCATAATATAGTTAGGTAGGGGTTTGAATCCTGCAAGTGCTCAGTGTGTATGTGGAGGGGGGAGTAGTGTGTGTGCAATTCTATGTGGAAGAGAAATGTCCCTTTTGCTAACTGGTACAACACACCACATGCTGCATATTCCACTATCTAAGCACTGATGATGGCAGCACCCTATAAGTACAGCAGGAGAAAGCAAGCCTCATAGTAATGCAAATAGTGCACTCTGCTACTGCGTCTCTTACAAGTGTCATAACATAGTTAGGTAGGGGCTTGAATCTTGCAAGTGCTCAGTGTGTATGTGGTGGGAGTAATGTACGTGCAATTCTATGTGTAAGAGAAATGTCCCTTTTGGCAACTAGTACAACACACCACATGCTGCATATTCCACTGTCTAAACACTGATGATGTCAGCACCCTATAAGTACAGCAGGAGAAAGCAAGCCTCCCACTAATGCAAGTAGCATGCTCTGCTACTGTGTTTCTCACAAGTATCATAACATAGTTAGGTAGGGGTTTGAATCCTGCAAGTACTCAGTGTGTGTGTTTATGTTGGGGGAGAGTAGTGTGTGTGCAATTCTATGTGTAAGAGAAATGTCCCTTTTGCCAACTAGTACAACACACCACATGCTGCATATTCCACTGTCTAAACACTGATGATGTCAGCACCCTATAAGTACAGCAGGGGAAAGCAAGCCTCCCAGTAATGCAAATAACGTGCTCTGCTACTGCGTCTCTCACAAGTGTCATAACACAGTTAGGTAGGGGTTTGTATCCTACAAACGCCATGTGTGCTTTTGTCACACAGTTTCTCCATGTGTGTGGGGTGTTGTTCCCAATATTGCACGACATAGATCATATAAGTAATGTCAATGCACACATGATGTATGTGTGTGCCACATACACATATGTACCTGTGACCTTCAATAGTTCCCATGTCTGAAGCCTGCCTCATGTGAATACATGGAATCTGCATTAGACAACTGTATGACTGTGGTGTTCTGTGCAGGGGCTGCATGTGGTATGTGAATATACAGTGTGAGTTGTATATGGTGTCATCCTACCAGCGAGGGATACACGACTGGTCTGAAGCATATAGTCCACACCAGTGGTAACAAGTTGTTCCATAGCAATTCAGTGAATGAATGCTAGGAACCTTTCAGCTAGGGTCTTGAGCTAGAGTAATGCTCACACTCTATGTTTGGGTAGTTGCAGTCCACCCATATAATGGTGTTTGTATAGACCGTCATATTCCCAGTGTTGTCAGGAAGGCCAAGCCGGTTTCCTGGGTATGGGAGGGTGATGAGTGCCAGGCTATGAACCTGAAGGCAGTCTAACCCTCTGTTAGTTGCACATGGATAGGCTCTGATGCTTTGTACTGTGCCACCAACCTGGAGGTGTGTGTATCTGTGGTGCCTTTGGATACATCCCCCCTGTTCTGGTTTGGTGCATATTTAGGGGACGACAAGCATGGTATGAGGTATGACCTGGCAGTGCTGGGGTGCACCTGGGAGCCTTGTACCAGGAGTCTGTTACTGCACAGATATTGCTGTTCTCCATGCTAAGGACAGTGTCCACTGCATGCATCCTGAGGTTTACACTGCTGGCGTTGAGTAGCATTACTATTAGTGTCCTATCCCGTGTGATACCTGTGGAGGTGGCTATGTAATTTGAACCTTGCATACAAAGGCACTATGTGTGTAGCAAGAGCCTCTGCCAATATACAACTGCCCATGGGTGACAGGTGCAAGCTGTCCCTAGCAAAGCAACGTGGCTTGTCTAGCATGTAATCCCACGCTGACAGGCATTGGATCCCCTTTGAATGTCACTGAAACATACGGCAATTGTAGAAATTGATCATCCTGTCTACATATTGTGGCAGCATTCTTGGTGAGGTAAAATGCTACTCAAGGTCAGGGTCATACCAGCCTGTGCCACATGCTCAGAGAGTCCCTCTATGTCCCCTATCATGTAGTCCAGGGAGGTATGTCACAGGTCATTCACACTGGCACGGACAATGACTGAGTCATATTTGTACATGCCTTCGAGTGACCTGTATGCTTGTGTTATGTGGTGGATCATAGTGCCCGACGGGCATCTCACCATGACCTTCTCCTTGTTCAGCCTGGTGAGCAGGACCGCAGTGTACCTGACGATAGAGGTACCTATTACAATTGTAGCAGGTGTGTTGTTAAGCCGTATGGGCTGTGACTGTTTGGCACACAGGCTTTGTGAGCTATGTGTTGCACGTGCTCTGTTCTGGCGTAATGTTTGCTTGTGTGTCTGCTTCACAGGTGTCTGCTGCTTAGGAAGGATGCCATTCTGAGACTCCAAGGATGTTCCTGTGTGTTTCTGTGTTTGGATTGCTGCCGTGGCAGGTCTATGTGAGACTGGTATTGTATTCACTGTAGTATCCCACTCCACCTGACAGGGTATGCCAGTACTGAGTTAAGAGAGCTTAGCCCCCAATTTGGCTATGTGGTTGCATCTCTCACATGTGTTGTACATTTATGGGAAGGGGAGAGGGTTGTCTGTGTACATGAGGCAGCTGTAACATTGCCACATGACTCACAGATTCACCAACTGGACCAGAGAGGAGATTGACAAGTGACCTTTGCACATGCTACCATAGTATTGTGAATCTCATAATAATTAACAACACATAGGGCCAATGGGGAACAAGGTACTCAAGGTGTGTATGTGAAGGTGTAGTGCTCTTGATTTGTTAGTGCTGGCATATATAAATGCTTTCATGAGCAAATGCCAGGTAAGTCATATGCAATGTGTTACAGGCAACTTACATGCAAACAGGATAAACAGTGACGTTCTGTCAAGTGAGACATGGACATCAGTACAGTAAGCAATACAGATATCACTAGGGATCCACAGAGGCGCTGTACATCTGCATTGCAGGTGGAATCAGTGTTTCAGGGACATATCAAGCAAACATGCATACCAACAAAGCTACAGTCAGCAGGCCTGGATCTAGACTATGCTACAACAAACAAGGTGTACGACTTCCAGTAGGTAACAGTGCATATATGCAGGCACTATAAGCCTGTACCCAGAAAGTCAAAGGTCAGATGGGCTGTGTCCAGCCCCACCTCCCACAAGTGTACAGACCATGTACCTTCATAATGTAGAATAACTGGCCTGAAACCCAAGTGCTCATACCTGAACTAATACGCATTTCGAATAACAGACACTGAGCCCTCACTCAGCAGTTCCAAACTTTGTAGGATGTATGCTACCTGTCCTGGCACCACAGTATCCTTGACATGTATGGAGACTCTTCCTCCAGTCATAGTTAGTTCTGTGTTTTGGGGCTGTCATGCATGGTACAAGGTGTGACCTTGTAGTGCTAGGGTGCTCTTGTGAGTCTTGAACCTGTTGTGTATTACTGCACAGATATCAACATCCTCAAACATCCTCATTGCAGAGTCGAGTGTGGACAGCATGCAACTTGTAGTTGACATGTCCATCATTGAGTATCAATACTTACATTTTCTTATCCCCTGTGCTACCTATGTAAGTGGCCTTCTGTTGACAGCCTCACCACCAGTATGCAAAGATGTGCAGACATTACACTATGGTAATTATTATGGGTGTACAAAACAATACAATGACATTCATACTGTAACTGCATCAGGCATGCTGGGATATACCCACAATGATATCATTACACTGTACTGTTGACAACATGATACTATTACTACACTTCTATGTAGTCACCCTGTGCATCAGCACCATGTTAACCTGTTCCTGCACCGATGTAACAGAATGCAGGAGGTGGCACAGTTTCATCATATGCACAGGGTGTGTACTTGGTATGCCTGAGTCTGCCACTGATACAACCAATTGACATGTCTGTGTGTGTGTGTTGGTGAGGGACAGCAGTTCAAGATGGGGCAATGTTGATGCAGTGTGTGCGTGTATGCGGTAGCCCTAGGTGGTATCAATTTGCATGTGTGTATGCATGCACACAGTTCCACCTCATGGCTGCCATATACAGGTGTTTGTGGACAGCCACAGACTATACCTGCCAGGTCATACAGATCACTGTCTCTGGCCACGGACACGGTACCTGTGCCTGGCAGGGGTGCTACAGACCGTATCAGGTACTAAGCCAGACTGGGTACTGTCATCAGAAGCAGGTGGTTGGTGACTGGAGACAGGTCCCTGTTGGGACTGTCCAGAGCCACGTGCACGTGGTCTCCTTGGGCGGTCTGATGACAGCAAAGACCCAGCATTGCTGGGGCTGCTGCTGGCACTATGGGGGTGGCCACGGGCCTGTTGTCATCCGTGACGGCTGCCAGCTGCTGTTGTTGCTGGCATACACCCACGTCGATGCCTCAACTGTCCACCATTGCCCTGGCTCATGGACATGTAGTTGTGGAACAGATCTAATGTGTCCCCCCAACATCTGTCAAAATCCCACACCAGGCTCTGGTGTATCTCCTCATCCTCCGCAGCGGAGTACACAGGGTTTCGCTGGTGAACCATAGCCCTGAAAAGGAAAAGAAAAATATGTCAGCAATATATGTCATCAAAATATGGCACACATAATACACATAATACTTGACTGTAGTGATATAACTTAACCCCCATATATAGCATCTGTCTATTGGGGGATACACATGTAAATGACCAGATATCAGTGCTCAGCCGACAACTGTGCAACAGTACCTGGCACACTCCATACGACAGACTAGTTTACTCCAGCAGTCAGCACATTGGTTCAGGTCCAATGCACAACCTCACACTGGGGGTTTATATCAAGGTACTGTATGTGGAACATTATTAACCCATGCACTGCATGCAATGCACGTTACATATTTCACTGGTAATGCACGCTACTCTTACTTGCCATAACCCTACCTACACCACAGTCACATACAGGGTAACACAGCACAACATATGGCAATGTAGTATGTTTTGATCACAATACCTCACACATCTGTCTCTGGCCTCACACCAAGGACACACACTACCATGACAGACAGACAGTCATGGTGAGCAATCACACCAGTACATAACATGCACCCAGTCACTGGCACACTCATTCCACCTCACATATTTGGTTTGTAATGGGTTCGTGGGTGTGCACTGTGTCTTAGGTAGGTAGTATGCTATTGGCCCTCAGCCTACAGCAGCATACTGTTATGCTACCCTGCCCCTTGTGACACATGTCATGTGATCATACCTGCTCCTGTCCAACAGTTACACAGGGTGACTCATATGGCATATTACCTATCTGATTAACATTCAGCAGGGGTATGTCTGACATCTACTCATGGGGAGTCTTGCTTCTTAATGCTGTGTGGTTTACTCCAGGATATGTCTTATCTGTGGGTAGGGACCTGTACCTCCACCATGTGCTCTTTACTGCAGTGGCAAGGACGACAGACATAGGTGATTTTGGTTGTGGATGTTGTGAGGTGTTACCATGGTTGTTGGACAACTGTCATGGGTGTGACTTCACTATGTATATCCAGCATTGGTAACCTCTATGTAGGTAGGTAGTCTGGGTGCGCTCTGTGGTCTTGTCAGTCACTCTGCATAGGTAATGTGTTTGAGTGCATTGACACAGTTACTTACGTATGACTGTGTCCTTCTCCATATCTGTGGCTGTCATGGGAGGTACAAACCGTGTAGGACATTGTGGGGTGTAGAGGGGTACAGTGACCTACATGTCCATAGCTGACACACCATGTCTGCTGACACATACCATGTACAGGTATTACAGGACTAGTGTGCCACTGTGTATATCAATGGGGAGCCTATTGTACACTTGTTGCCCCTGTTCCCCCCTGACACATGCAGTGGTGGGCAGGCATGCACATATGTGGTGGTTACTGGTGTCCGTGTTTTGGAATGGGGTATGGTACTCCAGTATCCACACTGGTGTTCACTCCATGCCTTTGTCACCAGGCACCTGTTGCAATACATCTGCACACATGTGCCTCACTCAGTATATATATATATATATATATATATATATATATTTATATGTATATATCTGTATATATATATATATATATATATATATATATATATATATATATATATATATATATATATATGTATATATATGTATATATATATATATATATATATATATATATATATATATATATATATATATATATATATATATATATATATATAGCTATAGATATGGGGAGAGAGGGGGAGAGAGAGAGAGAGAGAGACAGAGGGAGAGAGAGAGAGTGAGAGGGGGTGGGACAGAGAGAGAGATAGTCATATACAGACATATCTGTAGACAGTTAGATCTGTTTGTATATGTATATGTATCTACATATATCTATATATGTATGTGTGTATTACATATATCTGTACGTACATATTCTATCAATCTCGATGTCTGTGCAGTAACTGAAACCTGGTTCAAGGCTCCTGTGAGCACCCCAGTGCTTCCAGGCTATACCTCGTATCATGCTTTTCGGCCACAAAACTCGGGCCAAACCATAAAGGGAGGGGGAGTGTGCATATTCATCATGGACACCCACGCCTCCAGGTTAGTGGCAACACATGAAGCATCAGAGACCATCCAGGTGCAACTAACTGTAGGCAGAACTGCTATACAACTGGTAGCATGTTACAGACCACCCTCCCAATCTCAGGAACCCCATTCAGCCTTCCCGAAGACATTGGAGGATATGAATGTCTCACCAAACACCATAATATTGGGAGACTTCAACTACGCTAACATAGACTGGGTGCATTATTCTAGCCCAAACACCCTAGCCAAAGGTTCCTGGAATTCATAAATTCAAATGCAATGGAACAGCTAGTCACCCCTCCCACAAGGGGAGATAATATACTAGACCTGATCATCACAAACATGGGGACAATGTGCTCCACACCGGAAGTATACCCCTCACTAGTGAGATCTGACCACAAAGTAATCACCCTTGATATACATATCCCACCTCCACCCCCAACACAAAAGACTACAGTGAAAAACTTTTCAAAAGCCGACTTTATACACTTCTTAAAACTGAGATGGTATCCTTTAAGCCCACTGGGCCAGTGAAAACCACATCCCACAATGCAGAATCCTGCACAAATGCTTTCTATGGACATCTCCAAGAATGCATGGATCATGCAATCCCAAATAAAACCAAGGACCTCCCCACCAAGGGCAGGCATCCTGTCTGGTGGACCCCAGCCATAAACAAATTGTATAACAAAAGAAGGTAGCTACTGCACGACAGAGCAAAATCCCATGCAGGGAAGGCATCTGTGATCAGCACTAGTAGAAAGCTACATTCTCTCATAAAAACATCCAAGTCCAACTTTGAGAGAAAAATAGCTATGGACACTAAAGATAACTACAAGGCCTTCTCCTGCTATGTTAGAAACCTGGGCGGAAACCCTCAGATATGTTCAGAGTTAGTGCACAATGACATAACATAGACTGAACCCACAGATATTGCCAACATTCTGGCAGACAGGTTCAGTGCAAATTTCTCCCCTCCCTCACCCCCAAAAGAGGAAATACTTATCCCAGCTGAATGTAACCTCCCTGTCATCTCAGATGTCCAGGTGAGAACCGCCCTCAGCAAAGCTATAAACACAGCATCACTGGGACCTGACGGTATCCCGGGTTGCGTGCTACGTGAACTCCAAGAGGAGCTAAACCTGCACATAAAACTGCTATTTAACCAACAGTAGTCCCACTCCACAAAGGAGGCACTTCTACAGACCCTGGTAACTACCGCCCCATAAGCTTAACCAGCCTGGTCTGCAAAGCTATGGAAAGAATCATTATGGAACTCATAAACAGAGACATTGGGGACTTACAGACACTTGATCCCACCCAGTTTGGCTTTGTAAAGGGCAGATCCTGCCTTTTGAACCTGGTTGACTTTTTTGAAACAGTCACTAGAGCCATTGACGAGGGCAAAGCAGTCCATACAGCCTACCTGGACTTGGCTAAAGCTTTCGACACAATACCCCACTCCGGCATCATAGACAAGCTCAACAGCTGAAATGTAAATCCATATGTCACAAGATGGGTTGCAAACTGGCTAAAGGATAGAACCCATAAATTCAAAATCGCTGAAGCCATGTCAGACTCAAAGCCAGTCACAAGTGGTGTCCCACAGGGCTCTGTCCTGGGGCCCCTCATGTTCGGCATTTATTTCTCAGATGTGGAAGCAAACATGGGAGGGTTGTGGCTGACAAAGTTTGCAGATGACTGCATACTAGGCGCCATAGTCGATACACCAGCTGACACATACATCCTACAGAAAGGCTTCACTGAAACGGACAACTGGTGCCGGAGTCATGGCCTTAAACTAAATGCCAAATAATGTATAGTCATCCCCTTTGGGAAAAACAAAGTACCCACAAATTATCACATAGACAGTAACCCACTGAGTACGGAAAATGTAATCAGAGACCTGGGGACCCAAGTCGATAGTGACCTCTCATTTGACACCCACATTGCCAAAGTGGTTAGAAAGACTTTCTACCTTGCCCACCTTATCATGGAGGAATTCACATCCAGATCAAAGGAGGTCATTGTACCCCTATACTCCTCCCTTATCAGGCCCATGAATGAGTACTATGCCCCATTTGGTATGTACCTCACCCAGCACTTGCAACAGCTAGGGAGACCCCAAAAGTATCTCACCAAGAGGATCAAGGGTCTCCAACATATGTCATATGCTGCCTGACTAAAGAAACTCCAGCTCTATTCAGTAGCATACCGCCTACTCAGAAGTGATCTGTGCCTGACGTACAAGGCCATGTCCAATCAGGAATTGATGGACATGCTCCACCTCATAAAATCCAAATCCATCAGAACCACGAGAGCTAAAGATTTAAACCTCAGCACAAATATGAATAGGACATGCTGGAGAGACAGATTCATAACTCAGAGGCTTCCCATACTCTGCAACAGAATCCCAGTTCATGTTAGGCAGAACCCCTCACTGACTCTCTGCATGTGAAATCTTGACGAGTGGATGGGAGATCGTAGGTTTACCCCAGGGGTCATCTCTGTGTCACTACTAGACAGAGACACAGTAAACTAATTCTATTATGTAAGGGGGTCTTCACTGTGTCACTACTAGACAGAGGCACAGTATTCTAAATCTATTCTGTACACTTTTGTACCATTACATGGGGTGGCGAAAGCCACATCACTATGGCTAGGCTTATAAATGTCCCAGGGCAGATAGCCTAGTACTAAACTATGAAACTGTGAAACTATATATGTCTATGTATTTCTACATCCCTCTCTATCTATGTGTACATATATGCATATTATATATATATATATATATATATATATATATATATATATATATATATATATATATATATATATATATATATATATATATATACATATCTCGATATACATACGTATACACATGATAGATATATATATATAATCCTTTTTAGTTCCACATATGTATACACACACTAACGTACTGATGAACATCCATTACTGTACAACCTACATTGTACATTGCACTACAACCTACATTGATATGTGCACATAGCTACCTTCACATACATATGTATGTACAGCCTTCAGTGACAGTTGCAGTATGCCCACGGCCCTATGCACATCTTCATATACATAGATACAGACCAATAACACATATGGAGGGCTCACAGTATGTAGACTATTATAGTAGTACTTTACATTACCTGTGTTTGTTGCAGCTGTTTGCGTTGGCTTTCAGATAGTTGGCCTGCTGTCAACTTGTTTGTTTTGTTGTTACTTTTTTTTTCTTTCTTTCTCTTTGTCTTTGTCTTTGTCTTTGTCTTTCTCTTTCTCTTTGTCTTTCTCTTTCTCTTTCTGTTTCTCTTTCTCTGTCTCTTTCTCTCTCTCTCTGTCTCTACCTCCAGAGGGTGCAATGAAAGTATTGCATGTGTGGACTGGGAGTACAGGATGCTTTTGTAGGTATCTGCACATGTCCATGTGATGGCCTCTGCACCAATTGTAAGCCAGCATTTACTAATTGCATGCAGCCTGTTGTGTAGTGATTGCAGTTCTCACTGTGATTACAGGACTGTGCTATAAAAAGGTTTGTTAGGTAGGCGTAGCCCTTTCAGATTATCAGGGTGGGGACCATGCTGGTTTGCTGTGGACACTGTTCTGTGAGTGTAAGGGTTGGTATGTCTCTCATATTTCAGCCTGTGTTGTAGACACTGCAATGCATGTTGTACTGTAACCTGAGTATTCCTTCCTCCAGTTTCCTCTTCTCAGTGTGTATGTAAACTGACACCTATGGCTAGTAATACTGTGTATATGGGTGTGTGTGCTTTCCTGTGGGAATTGTGGTGTAACTGGTATATAGCAGTGGCTCTTGAAATCTGTTGCTATGGCTTCAATATTTGCCCTTTACATTAACTCCTTGTATGCCTGCTAGGTGTTTTTCCTGTAATGTGTTGCTATGGCTTTCCTATTTTCCATTTACATTCACAGCTTGTAATGCTTGCTATATCTGTTTGGTCAGCAATTCCCTATGTGTTTGTTGTGGTAGTGTGGTACTGCATGCAGTGTGGTCTGGCCATGGTGTGGGCCCTGACACTTAGAAGGGTATTTGATCATGCTGCTGAGCAGGCCTCAGATACTCTCTGATGCATCTTTTATCAGCCTCATGGAATGGTACATATCAGTGGGATACACCCATGAAATATTCTGATATTCTGCAGTTGTGACTGTGGGTTATTTTGAGCATATGTATTACTACTCCATTGGTGACGTGCAAGTGGTACATACTTTCAGTAATTCATAGTTACCATTGCATGTGTTGTAACACCTTTCTGCCTACTGTTAGTACATTTCACAGGGAGTCAGTGGGGCACAGTTGACATTTGTTTTCAAATCAGGGACATCCCTGTAACTCAGTCATAGTTGCTATGTCTGGGCTCTTAACTATTCAACTATGGCAGTGTTTATCCTGCTCTGAGTATGTGTGTGGCTTGCCAGGTGCTACTGTGACATTATTACCTACTAGATTCCAACTAGTATGGCTGTTTCTCTTCACACAGTACTATTTTACAAATCCACTAGATTTGACAGTAAATATACATGACATGCTTTGTGTACTAGACTTGCTATATTCCCTTTACATTAATTCCTACTATTTCATGATATATTTCTTTCAGCACAATGTTCTTGGATAGCAGTCATGGCTTAGTGTTAAGTCATGCAGACTAATGTTTTCAAGGTCCTGGGTTCGAGACTGACAGAGGAATTTTATTTTGCTGCTGAGCAAACTACAGGCCTTGTCATTCAGAGTGACTAAGGCACTTTTAAGCAGTTGTAAGTGGGTTAGCGCTGGTTTGCGCGGAGCTCACGCATGCACATTGTCACTTAGCTTCGCGCACACACGCTTAGCTAAGCACACATAAGCACACTCCTGCATACTACTGCTTAAAAGTGCTTACTGTCGCGCACACCCGTGCTAATTTCTTTTAAAGAAAAGAAAATGGGGAGATAGGAAAGTGGTGAAAAAGGGGGCACAAAGAGGGTAGGACAGTAGGAAAACAAGCTTGGGTTTTGCAGGAGGGATGTAGGAAAGGCCCATAGCTGCCCATTTCTTTATCAGCAACGGCTGTGCATATGTTTGTAATTTGGTGTGAAATTTGAAACCTTCCACCCCTGAGAGAGGGGTGAGGACAACAATATTTGTTGTACAGCCAATTGTAATTGCCAGTTTACATGTCCAGCAGACATGTGTGCGAAATGGGCAGCTATGTATGGGGCGTAATTTTTTTGTGGGTACAGAGTGCCCTTTTCTTTTTTTTTTTTTCAGGTGAGAGTGGTATGTCAAGTACAGAAAGTAGGTATAGCTGGGGAGGTAGGTGGGGGAGGTTAACAGACAAGACAAACAAGACGCATACAGGGGTGGTGTATGACACATGTTGGGGGGATACACAATTGATGGGGACGGATGTTTGGATATCTCGAGCCCATGAGCCCACAGATGGCAACAGTGAAACTGAGATCCCCGCCCATGGGCAGTTGCCACTGTGCCTTCACTGCCCAGGACAGGGCTGTGCTGGGGGCTGTGTAGGATGGGCAGCAGGCACGCCCATGAGTTGTGCCACCTGTGCCTCAAGCTGGCGTAGGGGCCCATGTACAGCATGCCTGATCTCCCTACGCACCACAGTCCGGACACTATGGAGGGTGAGTGGATGTTCTCCTCCGGCCACGCTTGCAGAGGGGGGACGAGCCCCATCCCCTGCAGCGCTTCCACCTGCAGGTGGCACAGGGCCACTGGAGGAGGGTCCGGCCTGGGCACTACTGCCAGGTGCACTCACCAGCTGAGGTGGGAGAGGTGGGTCCGCTGGAACCCGCCTTCCCTGTCATCCTATGTTTTGCATTATTTTATGACAGTTTGGGTTAGTAACGTACAATACCATTCCCAATTAGTTGTAACCGCATGCATTAGTATTCCCATTAACCAAACACCCATAAATTCAAGCCATTGAGCAGCAAGCATAACACATGCATAATTTGAACAACAATACACAATCCAACAACATGCAGGCAAACCTCCCAACTGTACCGAATTGCTCGGTTTTTACCGAGTTTTGGGGTCCAAATAATGGGGTGCCACGATTCCCGAGTGGCACCCCTTCATTTCCGATTTTTTTCAGCTGTTTTTTTTTTTTTTTCGCGCCTCTTTGAGCTGAATGCATCACTTGCGCGATGACGTCAGCACATTCAGCCTGTTGGAATTGAGCTCGAGGGCTCACGTCTTTTCCGGCTGTTTGAATGGATCTGTGACCGCGAAAACAGTCGCTGATGGAGTTATATACATTCTGCATTAAGGAAATGAGCGACTGCTGCTGGAGAGCTTTGGCTGGTTTCATTTTTGCTTGTGGAGTTATCTGCATGGAGGAAATGACTGCTATGCTGCTGCAGAGCTTTGGCTGTTTTAGTGAGAGGATTCGAAAATGTGGTTGTGTTCTTGTGTAAGTAACCAGAAAATAAATTCCCACTGAGTAATTTACCTTCCAATGATATCTTTTGGCTTAACGGTATTTTAGTGTTTTGCTAACTGATTCAAATACAAGCTAAATGTGTAGTTGGTTGGACTTGGAAGCGTTTAGTACCATTTTCGAAGGTGCAGAAACTTTTAATGTATATGCGGTATGAAACAGGCTGTTTAATTCTTGCACCTCAGTCTCAATTTCAGAATAGTTGGTTTTATTATAAATATTATTGTGTGTACAGAATTTGCAGAACACGGTTTTCGTATTGTTGTTGTGTATTTGCTGTAGCCTGTATAACAGGCTTGATTAAGCAATGTACTTGTCTTGGCTGCTTAAGTATATTTTCTGGTATTCCGGAGAACATAGTGTGTATGGTCCGTGGCGTGGGAATACAAAATGTTTTATAAATCGTTGGCTTGTTGTGCCACACACAGACAGTCCAATGTCCTAAAATGAGGCTGAAGTGCTGGATTAGTTCGAGGATGAAGCAAGGGGGAAATTCTGTTTGTTTGCGAATGCTGTATGCTGGTGTAGCTCGTTTTTAGAAGTGATGTCTGTAGCAGATGCTGACTTATCTGAGGTGCAGATTAAAAACAAGTTATAGTTCTAATGAGCATGCGGAGCGGACGTAATGTTTTGGTAGTGTTTTCCATTAATGCACGCAGTGTGTTCCTTCCAATTTACTCACTGACTTCTAAGGTTGCTAGACACTTGTTGGACTCTCTATTTAGAGAATGAAACAAAAATGTAAAATATCAAAACCTTCAGTGTTGACACTTAAAAAGTTTTAAAAATATCAGTTTGAGTGAGTGAGAAATCAAAGATGTCTTAAATTAAGACATTATAAGTTTAAATAAGACCTGCTTTTTTAATTTTTCAGCAACAAGCTCAGTTCTGTTTTCAGTGGTGATAAGGGACAATTTCTATGATGAAGTGATTGTTAGTCATACTATATGTTTGTGCAGGTCATAGCATTCATATTCAGTTCAACAGGATATAGCTCACTTGTTGCTTGGTGACTTAACTGATATGATATAATGCTGGCAAGCATGTGTAAGGGGCTGACAATTAGGGCTAAGTAAGTCATGCAAGACTAAATTTCACTGTACATTTTGTACTTTCTAAAGCAATTTCCTGGAAACAGCTTGCAGTGTGACATGTGCAATGACAAGAAATTCTGGGTCAAATGCTAATATGAAAAATAAAAACCCTGTAAAGCTCAGAAATGCAATTTTTTATCACTAGGTTTGACAGTTGTTAAGGAATCATGCTAAGAATATCATTTAGAGGTTGCCAGTTGCTCTGTGAGGCCTAATATCAGGTGTACATTAAAAGCACTTCAGCCGCTAACCGCAATGTTACGACAAGCAGGTCAATGCCTGGTGTGCTTAACTTCATAGTGTCAGTCAGTGAATGTTGTCTTAAAACATGAGTTTATTTCTCTAAAGTGTTTTTTATGGAGATCATGTATATCATACTTGAATACATAGTTCAACTCATTTGTACACAGACAGTTTTCACACATCTATCATTATGCACAAATTAGTTACAAATGCATTAATTGTTATGATTCTTATTCATTACACATTCTGAATATATATATATATATATATATATATATATATATATATATATATATATATATACATATACATATATGTGTGTGTGTGGTGCCATGTTTTGGTTGTCTGTTTTTCAATTTGCGTTCAAAAGTTGGTATCCCACAATTCCATTGGAGTGGGTGGGGTTACATAATTATGTATGCAAATTAGATGTTAATCAGTGTACAGATTTGTACCTATTTTTCATGGGCCTTGTCCAGATTTTTGATGTTTCCAGGTTGAGAGGTATGCATGCAGGGTTGATTGATGGCAACAGGCCATCAGGTTTGGATGTATGAACAGGGCACATGCATCAACGTACATGCAAATATGCATGAACCAACAGGACAAATGTCCAGAGGAGTTAATTGTGAATACACATACCCATTTCATATGGAATGGATTATTTGTGGTTATATGGTAGGATGAAGAAATATTTCATTAACAACTTCAAATACCTATACATATGCTGTACATTTCTACTAGCTGCAGATATATACACACTACAGGTCTGACTACAGTTTCCTATGTGTAAACTTATGCATGTTGGTGATGGGAATGTTACTGCTACATTAATATACATTGCATTTTTATTCATACACATTCATATCTGGCTCTGTTCAGCTACAGCATCCTGCTACATTTGCTTTATATGGCTCTAGACAACTGTGGATGTTTGGTATTTCATACAACCATACTATCTGCATATTGCAAATGTACAGCAACATATCCAAATTGTGGGACACACATTCCAGCTTCAGTACTTTATTCCACACATTTCACTGTTTGGTTGTGCCTGTCACATTCATTTCATTCTGTACTGGCTGCAGTATACTTTATTCAGGAGTTAGTACAACTTTATTGGTGGATTCATACCTCTTTCTCACACTCTCACTTGTTTTATTTTTACAATTCAGGATGGTACTTAATTCTAGGCTTTATTGACATGTTTTACTTGGTTACAACAATCCTTTCCAACAGTCTCACTTGTGTCAAGTTTCAGATTTTAAACGGGGATATATTTCACACATGTGTTTTACTCAGCTTGTGTAGCTGTAATTTACAGCCTGCTGCAGGTTATGTACTATTACATTACAGGTGGAACATCTTTATTTCAGACTTGTTTCATTTTTATTTTTGGATTACAGGCTGCATCACACTTATGTAATCACACAGTACTAGCAGAATCTCTCTTACACTGTTACTTGCACTTTTTATTAATAAGTGACTACACTGCACTCTTTTGCAAGCTGTCATACTTATATTTTTTTACTGTTACAGGGAGAGAATTACTAACCTGCCTGGTGGCAACCGCACAAGCCTATCTGCACAGGCTCGGCGATTCATGGAATGGACACCTGCAGCTGTAATATAAATGAAGTAATATTGGAATACACATCTCCATAATATCAGCTAGGTTAATTTCTTACATAAATAATTACATGTAACTTACTCAGTAGTGGGGCGTTGGGCATTTGCCGGGCCTCCTGGATCCAACGGTTCAGTTGGACCTGCTTCCATCTCTTCAGGTCCGCATGGTGGTGACGGACCTGTTCACCAGTCCTTGGTATTCCTGTGTCACTGGTGAGATCATGTGCCAACCGTTCCCACGCCTCAGCCTTGTATGCTCCCCACAGGACCTGGCCCTGCATGAGTTGGGCCTCATGATCATGAACGAGGAGCCAAACCATTTATTTGGACTCCTCAATGCCCCACCTCTGTGCTCGGAAGCAACTACCCTCTCCTACACTTGCCATCCTGACTGCAAATCGATTCCACAATCAGTTATGCTGTGTATTCCCACCTATGGGGCTTATATATGACGTTTTCCACACTTATCTGTGATTGGCCATTTTGGAAATGTATCAGCTTCACAAAACCTGCTTTGTCATGCTTCTCTTTCCATTCATTCCTATATATATGCTAATACTGCATTTCTAAGAGCAACTGTCATGGCTTAGTGATTCAGTACTTTGACTATGGTGCATGGTATCCTGAGTTTGAGCCTGGCCATTGCTTTGTTTTTTTTTATGACTGTCTACACAAGCTAGGAGGTGTGTCTGTGTAAAAGCAGTTTTAATACAGCTTGCTCAACGTTGCTCGCTGGTTATCTTGTTGGCACGGTGCGCAGCTCCTCGCAAATGGGTTACACTGGTTTATGCGTCATTTGGCTGTCAGCATGCATATAATGCTCAGCTCAGCTATGGGCATACAGTTTCAGCATGTTAAATCACTGCTCAACCCCGGAACTCATTTTACACCTGTTAAACCACTGCTCACCTACGGGCAGATATGCTCAGCTTGTTAGAGTGTAGCTCAGCTGTAGGCACTTCTGACATTTTTTTTTTTAGCTCACATTTCTTCAAAATACATGGCCCATTTCATTACATTTTACATAAAATATAATTTCATATATGTACATATATGTCAGGGAATTGTTTCGTGCTTATTTCACTAAAAATAAAAATTGATGTTGTGGGGGCTCGAACCATGACTGCCTCCTCTTCAGCTGATGTCTCTACCGCTACGCTATTGCTTCTTGGCTTACTTTGCATATTTAGATCTTATATGCTTTTCCACTGACTGCTAACTGTGGCTAAGCGACGGGCACGCCCGCGCAAATGAGCGTAATTACGGGCAAACTTCTTCAAAACTTATAAAAAAAATATAACATGTTCATTTTTACATTTTATGTTTATAGTATGTGGGGGCATGTGTTGTGTTTGTTGACATTTACGCAGACTCTCTCGTGGCGGTTTACTTTCAGGACTGTTACTCTTCACGGGGCGTGTCCATTTGCAGGACTCGTCCTGCGGACACGCCCACTACTTTCTTACACGGACTGTGTTAACCTTGGGTGTGAGTCAGCATGCCCTCATGAATATGCATGGTATGCTGATGTTACACTGTTTAACTGCAGCCTCCGTGTAAGACTTGTAACTCTTACACGGAGGCTTCGTGAATCCTGCCCAAAGTCTTTCATGTTGCAGACTGTTCGTGTGAGTGGGACGGTATTTCAATTATTAGCAATGTAGTAGGAATACATGGATTTGAAAAGGTAGAAAACAAAAACACAATTTTTGCAGGGGGCAAGCTCACCACAGCCCCACACTCCCTGCTAACTAACTAACTATATATATATATATATATATATATATATATATATATATATATATACCAACTCCAGGTCTTAGGATTTTTAAAAGGAAACCCCCAAAACCCCCTTACTTTCCTCTGTGGAAAACAGTACACTGAATAACCCGGGGAAAACTCATCTTCCCATTCCATTTAAATTTTTTGGGGGGTGTTGTTGTGGGTTTTGTTGTGGGTTTTGGGTGATGAATCTATCCTAATTATTAATATTAATTTAATCTCCAAACCCTTTTTATTTATTAATTTTTGATGAAAAAATTCTAAACTGGGTTTGACATGGCCCCTTTAAAGTTAGGAAAACCCAGAAAGGCGCTGAATGACCGGGTTCTTTTAGGGGGAGCAAAAAACAAATTGAACCCTTTTTCCTTTTTAGGAAAAAGTCCCCCCAGGGTGCTGAATGCCCCGGGGTAACAAGGGGCTTTTACTCAACCCGGGGGTTAATGAGGATGAAAAAGGGGGGGCTAACCTCCCCTTTTTTTAGAAAAAGAAAACCCTTCATGATAAGGGTTGGGCAAAAAAGAAATCTTCCCCCCCCCCCTACTTTAATTAAAATTCGAAAACAGACCTTTCTATCAAGGGTCCCCAGGTCCCTGAAAACTTTTCTTCCAAAATGGAATTTCCCCCAATTTGGAGCTGGGTAACCTTGCCCGAATATACTAATTTTTGGCAAAATTTTAAAAAAGGCCGTGGCCTTGGACCAAGGGGTTTTCCTCCTGCTGAGAAAACCTCTGAATACTTAATTTATAGCAAAATTGCAACACTGGACTCCCCAAATAACCTCGGTGCAAAAAAGAAATTAATCCCAAACAAAATTCCAAAAACTGCCCGGGAACCCGGTGCTGTTTTTTTGGGGGGTTGGGGGATTTTATTAATGATAAATCAATTTGAAAAGGTAAAAAAAAAAAAATTTTTTCAAAGCTAAAGAATTCTAACTTTAAAATATATATTAAAATTATATTATATTATATATATTATTTACAATACCCAAATTTTTGTGTGGCCATTTGTTGGGTTTTTTTCCAATTTTCCCCTTAGCAGGGCACTATAATTGGCAAATTAGATGTTAATCAGTGTACAGATTTGTACCTATTTTTCATGGGCCTTGTCCAGATTTTTGATGTTTCCAGGTTGAGAGGTATGCATGCAGGGTTGATTGATGGCAACAGGCCATCAGGTTTGGATGTATGAACAGGGCACATGCATCAACGTACATGCAAATATGCATGAACCAACAGGACAAATGTCCAGAGGAGTTAATTGTGAATACACATACCCATTTCATATGGAATGGATTATTTGTGGTTATATGGTAGGATGAAGAAATATTTCATTAACAACTTCAAATACCTATACATATGCTGTACATTTCTACTAGCTGCAGATATATACACACTACAGGTCTGACTACAGTTTCCTATGTGTAAACTTATGCATGTTGGTGATGGGAATGTTACTGCTACATTAATATACATTGCATTTTTATTCATACACATTCATATCTGGCTCTGTTCAGCTACAGCATCCTGCTACATTTGCTTTATATGGCTCTAGACAACTGTGGATGTTTGGTATTTCATACAACCATACTATCTGCATATTGCAAATGTACAGCAACATATCCAAATTGTGGGACACACATTCCAGCTTCAGTACTTTATTCCACACATTTCACTGTTTGGTTGTGCCTGTCACATTCATTTCATTCTGTACTGGCTGCAGTATACTTTTATTCAGGAGTTAGTACAACTTTATTGGTGGATTCATACCTCTTTCTCACACTCTCACTTGTTTTATTTTTACAATTCAGGATGGTACTTAATTCTAGGCTTTATTGACATGTTTTACTTGGTTACAACAATCCTTTCCAACAGTCTCACTTGTGTCAAGTTTCAGATTTTAAACGGGGATATATTTCACACATGTGTTTTACTCAGCTTGTGTAGCTGTAATTTACAGCCTGCTGCAGGTTATGTACTATTACATTACAGGTGGAACATCTTTATTTCAGACTTGTTTCATTTTTATTTTTGGATTACAGGCTGCATCACACTTATGTAATCACACAGTACTAGCAGAATCTCTCTTACACTGTTACTTGCACTTTTTATTAATAAGTGACTACACTGCACTCTTTTGCAAGCTGTCATACTTATATTTTTTTACTGTTACAGGGAGAGAATTACTAACCTGCCTGGTGGCGCAACCGCACAAGCCTATCTGCACAGGCTCGGCGATTCATGGAATGGACACCTGCAGCTGTAATATAAATGAAGTAATATTGGAATACACATCTCCATAATATCAGCTAGGTTAATTTCTTACATAAATAATTACATGTAACTTACTCAGTAGTGGGGCGTTGGGCATTTGCCGGGCCTCCTGGATCCAACGGTTCAGTTGGACCTGCTTCCATCTCTTCAGGTCCGCATGGTGGTGACGGACCTGTTCACCAGTCCTTGGTATTCCTGTGTCACTGGTGAGATCATGTGCCAACCGTTCCCACGCCTCAGCCTTGTATGCTCCCCACAGGACCTGGCCCTGCATGAGTTGGGCCTCATGATCATGAACGAGGAGCCAAACCATTTATTTGGACTCCTCAATGCCCCACCTCTGTGCTCGGAAGCAACTACCCTCTCCTACACTTGCCATCCTGACTGCAAATCGATTCCACAATCAGTTATGCTGTGTATTCCCACCTATGGGGCTTATATATGACGTTTTTCCCGCACTTATCTGTGATTGGCCATTTTGGAAATGTATCAGCTTCACAAAACCTGCTTTGTCATGCTTCTCTTTCCATTCATTCCTATATATATGCTAATACTGCATTTCTAAGAGCAACTGTCATGGCTTAGTGATTCAGTACTTTGACTATGGTGCATGGTATCCTGGGTTTGAGCCTGGCCATTGCTTTGTTTTTTTTTATGACTGTCTACACAAGCTAGGAGGTGTGTCTGTGTAAAGGCAGTTTTGATACAGCTTGCTCAATGTTGCCCGCCGGTTATCTTGTTGACGCGGTGCGCAGCTCCTCGCAAACGGGTTACGCTGGTTTATGTGTCATTTGGCTGTCAGCATGCATATTACGCTCAGCTCAGCTACGGGCACACAGTTTCAGCATGTTACAGCACTGCTCAACCCCGGGCACTCATTTTACACCTGTTAAACCACTGCTCACCTACGGGCAGATATGCTCAGCTTGTTAGAGTGTAGCTCAGCTATAGGCACTTCTGACATTTTTTTTTTTATTATCTCACATTTCTTCAAAATACATGGCCCATTTCATTACATTTTACATAAAATATAATTTCATATATGTACATATATGTCAGGGAATTGTTTCGTGCTTATTTCACTAAAAATAAAAATTGATGTTGTGGGGGCTCGAACCATGACTGCCTCCTCTTCAGCTGATGTCTCTACCGCTACGCTATTGCTTCTTGGCTTACTTTGCATATTTAGATCTTATATGCTTTTCCACTGACTGCTAACTGTGGCTAAAGCGCGGCATACAGCAAATGAGCGTAATTACGGGCAAACTTCTTCAAAACTTATAAAAAAAATATAACATGTTCATTTTTACATTTTATGTTTATAGTATGTGGGGGCATGTGTTGTGTTTGTTGACATTTACGCAGACTCTCTCGTGGCGGTTTACTTTCAGGACTGTTACTCTTCACGGGGCGTGTCCATTTGCAGGACTCGTCCTGCGGACACGCCCACTACTTTCTTACACGGACTGTGTTAACCTTGGGTGTGAGTCAGCATGCCCTCATGAATATGCATGGTATGCTGATGTCACACCGTTTAACTGCAGCCTCCGTGTAAGACTTGTAACTCTTACACGGAGGCTTCGTGAATCCTGCCCAAAGTCTTTCATGTTGCAGACTGTTCGTGTGAGTGGGACGGTATTTCAATTATTAGCAATGTAGTAGGAATACATGGATTTGAAAAAGGTAGAAAAACAAAAAACACAATTTTTTGCAGGGGGGCAAGCTCACCACAGCCCCACACTCCCTGCTAACTAACTAACTATATATATATATATATATATATATATATATATATATATATATATATATATATACCAACTCCAAGATCACACAATAACAGATTAAAGGCAAATTCCCAAACCCACTGTACTGCAAAATCTCGCATGGAAAGCAGCCTACAGGCTGAATAACAAGGCAAAAAGAATACTCACTCTTACAGACATTAACCATATAAATATGTGTTTGTGTGTGTGTGTGTGTGTGTGTGTGTGTGTGTGTGTGTGTGTGTGTGTGTGTGTGTGTGTGTGGATAGACAGCTATGCGTATATATATATATATATATATATATATATATATATATATATATACATACATACATATACACACATACATTTATATTTATTTATATATATGTATGTAGAAATTCTAAACTGAACAAAATATTGACATGCAAACCGGTGATGCATTAATGTTGAGAGAAAAACAGAAGCAGGCTGCTGTACATGCACCAGGGGTTACCCTCAGAGCATGCAAATAATCAAATACCCCTGAACCCCCCCCCCATACCCCCTACTAATTATATAGACAAAGTCTGAACAACAGGCTGCTGTACATGCACCAGGGGTAACAGGCTGCTGTACATGCACCAGGGGTTAACCTGAGAGCATGCAAATAAGCAAATCCCCCTGAACCCCCCCCACACCCCCTACTAATTATATAGACAAAATCTGAACAACAGACTGCTGTACATGCATCAAGGGTAACCTCAGAGCATGCAAATAAGCAAATCCCCCTGAACCCCCCACACCCCCTACTAATTATATAGACAAAATCTGAACAACAGACTGCTGTACATGCATCAAGGGTAACCTCAGAGCATGCAAATAGGCAAATCCCCCTGAACCCCCCACACCCCCTACTAATTCTATACACAAAGTGTACATGCACCAGGAGTTAACCTGAGAGCATGCAAATAAGCAAATCTGCCTGAACCCCCTCCCACCCCCTACTAATTATATAGACAAAGTCTGAACAACAGGCTGCTGTGCATGTACCAAGGGTTAACCTCAACGCATGCAAATGAGCAAATCCCCCTGAACCCCCTCCCCACACCCCCTACTAATTATATAGACAAAGTCTGAACAACAGGCTGTTGTACATGCACCAAAGGTAACCTCAGAGCATGCAAATAAGCAAATCCCCCTGAACTCCCCCACACCCCCTACTAATTATATACACAAAGTCTACATGCACCAAGGGTTAACCTCAGAGCATGCAAATAAGCAAATCCCCCTGAACCACCTCTCACACCCCGCACTTATTATATAGACAAAGTCTGAACAACAGGCTGCTGTACATGCACCAGGGGTTAACCTCAACGCATGCAAATGAGCAAATCCCCCTGAACCCCCTCCCCACACCCCCCTACTAATTATATAGACAAAGTATGAACAACAGACTGCTGTACATGCACCAGGGGTAAAAGGCTGCTGTACATGCACCAGGGGTTAACCTAAGAGCATGCAAATAAGCAAATCCCTCTGAACCCCCCCCCCCACACCCCTACTAATTATATAGACAAAATCTGAACAACAGACTGCTGTACATGTATCAAGGGTAACCTGAGAGCATGCAAATAAGCAAATCCCCCTGAACCCCCCACACCCCCTACTAATTATATACACAAAGTCTACATGCACCAAGGATTAACCTCAGAGCATGCAAATAAGCAAATCCCCCTGAACTCCCCCACACCCCCTACTAATTATATACACAAAGTCTACATGCACCAAGGGTTAACCTCAGAGCATGCAAATAAGCAAATCCCCCTGAACCACCTCTCACACCCCGCACTTATTATATAGACAAAGTCTGAACAACAGGCTGCTGTACATGCACCAGGGGTTAACCTCAACGCATGCAAATGAGCAAATCCCCCTGAACCCCCTCCCCACACCCCCCTACTAATTATATAGACAAAGTATGAACAACAGACTGCTGTACATGCACCAGGGGTAAAAGGCTGCTGTACATGCACCAGGGGTTAACCTAAGAGCATGCAAATAAGCAAATCCCTCTGAACCCCCCCCCCCACACCCCTACTAATTATATAGACAAAATCTGAACAACAGACTGCTGTACATGTATCAAGGGTAACCTGAGAGCATGCAAATAAGCAAATCCCCCTGAACCCCCCCCACACCCCCTACTAATTATATAGACAAAATCTGAACAACAGACTGCTGTACATGCACCAGGGGTAACCTCAGAGCATGCAAATAGGCAAATCCCCCTGAACCCCCCCACACCCCCTACTAATTCTATACACAAAGTGTACATGCACCAGGGGTTAACCTGAGAGCATGCAAATAAGCAAATCGCCCTGAACCCCCCCCCACACCCCCTACTAATTATATAGACAAAATCTGCTGTACATGCATCAAGGGTAACCTCAGAGCATGCAAATAAGCAAATCCCCCTGAACCCCCCCCCCACACCCCCTACTTATTATATACATAAAGTCTGACATTGCCCAATCCCTAGGGAAAGAACATATCTATATGTTTATCACATTATCTATAATAGCCCCTAGAAGCTTAGTATGGGTATCTGGGGAGATAGTGGTACCATTGTTAGATGTAACAGAGAATGAAAATGGGGGGATCTACTAGTGGGGGTGAAGAGTAGAAGTTTAGTTTTCTTGGGGTTTGACAGTAGACGTTGGTTGGAGAGCCAGTTTTCAATAGTGTTAAATGTGTTTTGGGTTAAGATTTGCAGGTCAGATGGGGAGGTGGCTGAGTAGATCAGAGTGGAATCATCTGCATATTGAATGTAGGTAACTTTAGGGATAGCAGTTATTGATGAAAATAGAGAAGAGTAGTGGTCCTAGTATGAAGCCTTGAGGGACACCAAGTGTGAGAGGTAGCTGGCTGGACAGTTTGCTCTGCCATAATACAGCCTCTAGTCTACCAGTCAGGTAGGACTGGAACCACTGGACTGTGTGCTTATTGAGTGAAATTGACTTTAGAGAAAGAATGAGAAGTTCATGTTTGACCATGTCAAAGGCTTTTGATAGGTCAATAAAGAGGACAGAGGATAGCCTATTGTCATTCCTGTTTTGGTTTATGGCATTAGTAAAGGAAAGGAGAGCAGAGGTGGTGCTGTGATGTGGCCTGAAGCCATGCTGGGAGTTAGACAGTAGGTTATTTTGTGAAAGGTATTGCATTACCAGAAAGGTATTGCCAGAGCCATGGGCTCAAGCTTAATGCCAAGAAATGTATAGTTATCCCCTTTGGGAAAAAACATGTACCCATGAATTACCACATAGGTGGCAGTACACTAAACACCGAAAGTGTGATGAGAGACTTAGGGACACTGGTGGACAGTGGTCTCACCTTCAGTAACCACATCGCCACAACAGTCAGGAAATCCTTCTATGTGGCACACCTCATCACTAAGGGCTTTTCATCCAGAAAAAAAGAGGCCATTGTCCCACTCTACTCATCCTTCATTAGACCCATTATAGAGTATAACGCCCTGTTTGGTATGTACCTCACAAGACATCTGCAACAGTTGGAAAGGCTGAAGAAATACCTCACTAAAAGAATCACAGGCTTAAAGCAGATGCTCTGTGCTGACCATCTAAAAAAACTCCAGCTATACTCTGTGGCATATCGTCTACTCAGAGGCGATCTCTGCTTAACATACAAGGGCATGTCAAACCTTGAGCTGTTGGACATGCTCCACTTAAAGAAATTACAATCCCTCAGAGCCACATTCTCCAGGGATCTAAACCTTGTCATCACAATGAACAAAACATGCTGAAGGGATAGGTTCCTGACCCAGAGACTCCCCATACTGTGGCATAGTCTGCCCATACATGTCAAGCAGAGCGCCTCCTTGGCCCTCTTCAAAAGGAACCTTGACGATTGGATGGGAGACAGGAAATTCACCCCAGGGATCACATCAGTGACCCTGCTAGACAGGGTTTCAGGGAAGTAAATATTGTGGGAAGAAATATCCAGGGAATTGTTATGGCTAGGCTTGTATAGGCCCTAGGGCCTATAGCCTAGTACCAACCTATGAACCTATAAACCTATTAGTTGCTTGTGTACGCATTTCTCCATTATTTTGGCTAGAGGGTAAAGAATGGCAATGGGTCTATAGTTGGATAATTCTGTGGAACGTCCACCTTTATGGAGTGGGATGATGTGGATATTTTCCAGAGGGAGGGGATAGCACCTTCGGATAAGATTCTATTGATCAGGCTAGATATGGGGTATGCAATGGCATCTGCAGCTATTTGTAGGTACTCTGCAGGGAGGAGGTTGGCAGAGAGGGTAGTAGGTTTTAGTTTTTTTATTAGTGTTTTGATAAAAGTGGTGGAGATGGGTTGGAAGCTAAAATGGGGATGATTAGTGGGTAGATTGAAGGTGGGGTTGAAATTTGTGGGGGTTAGTTTATTTGCCAGGGATTGGATTGTTTCAATGAAAAAGTTATTATAGGCACCAGCTATGGTCTCTGGGGAATTATGAGTGAGGTTTGCAGGGGTTGGGGTGGTAGAATGACCTGGATGAAGAAGTTGATTTAAGACTGCCCAGAACTTTTGAGGGTTGTTTTTGTGTTTATGTAGGAGATTTTGGTAGTAGTTTTTTTATCTAGTAGAATAGATTTTTTTTGTTTCATTCCTGAGTTGGCGGTATTTCAAGTGGCCAAGTGGGGCTTTAGTTGATCGCCAGCTGGCCCAGGCTCTGATTTTTGACTTGGTATCCTTTGTGAGCCATGGTGCTGTGTTTGATCTAGATTTTATAGTACGTGCCGGAGCATGGGCGTGAAAGATACTTAGGAATTTAGTGTTAAAGTGAGCTATGGCCTCTTTTAATGACAGATTTTTTAGTTTTGACCAGTCAACTGCCTTTAGTTCATTTAGGAAAATAACAGGGTCGAAGTTCTTCCTGTTTCTAAGTGTTTTGTATTTGGTCTGGTGGGGGTTGCCTGCCTCGTGTTTTATGATATAGGTTAGTATATGATTACTAAGGTCGTCAGGAAGAGTCCCTGCTGTGTACAGTTGGGGTTGGTTATTGACTAGTATCCAATCTGGGATACTTTTCCTGTTGGTAGGTTTGTTGATTCTAGTGGGAGAGCTTATAGTCTGTTTAAACCCAGATAGGTTTATATGGGTGATGGGGGTTTGGAGGGGCAGGAGTGCAAATCGGTATTGAAGTCACCAAGAACTATGGTTTCTTGGGGGTAGGTAGTGGATAACCAATAGAGGGTGACCTCTACGGTATTTATATTGTTACCTTATTAACTCTAAATGGTCGAAAAGTCATGTTGTCGAAAAGAAAAAAAAGCCAGTATAGCTGATTGAAAATCAGCTTATTGAATGTAATGGCTTTTTTCTGTGCAGGACTATGATACAGTGGGAATAGGGGAATTTGCCCTTTCCCCACTGTCATGCAATCTTGAAATTGTTTGCAGTGTGGACTTGCCCACCTGCAAAAATATGTTTTTCCCTTATTTTTGTTCTTTTCCAATAAGCAGCTGATCGACCAGTTGTGGTCAGTGACTTGCCACTGGAAATGTTGCCTTTTGAAAGTATGAATATATATCCATTGCCACATGGCCTAAAGTTTGATGTGCCATGGATGGAGACCTATCCATGTCAGCAAATGTCAAATAAATAAGGACTGCTCAAACTGCTAGATGGACTTTCTTCTAGTGATTTGCTTGCTCCAGGTTAAATGTGACCTGCCAGATCCAACTATGAGTGCCAGACACTGAATAAGTTGAAGCAACTGATGAACCCCCTCACATACGTTCTGATCAGTAATGGAAAAGGGCTCCTAGAAGCTCTGAGTCACATGACAAAGCTCTTTCGCTGGCATTTAGGTGAATAGCAGCTGAAAATGCAGTAGTTCCACAGCCAATGTTCATGTTTGTATTTCTGTATGGATCAGACTGCTGCTCTGGTCTGATCGAATCCTTTATGATGAATGCTGGGTATTACAGACAACACAGTTTTTCACTGTACTTGCTGCCGATTAGACATACGAAACAGAAAGTTGACTCAGCTGACAAATACTATATTATTTTGCTGCAAGGCCATTTTTTTGTAGTAATGGAGGCTCTGAAAGAGGCATCTTGGAGGAATGAGAACATCATGACCTATTATTTGTTGGTACATAAAAATAGCTACATATAATTACCTTCTTTTAGCATACTGTCACTGTCACTGTATGTAAAGGTTGTAATGTAACGTGAATTCAGTTGAAGCTGGAGGAAAGATAAACTGACTGCACTTAGTTGAACCCTACAGTTGATAAGAAACAGCAGATATGCTTGAAAAGAATATGTCATTGTAGGCAAACCAAAGCTGTTCTGCTGATTATGGAGTATAGAATGCCAGCATGTCCTAAATCATATGCACTTAATTTTATCACAGCATTAGTAATGAGTCACCACAACTAAGATGGTGTTATTAATCATTTACATGTTTTGCAAGCTACAAAACTTGAAACCATTGATCCTATGCTGAAGAAGCCTCATATGCAGATTGTATTAAGCCTTGGAAATCTTCCTGCCTGTGGCCCCAAATTGCCCAATTGACTTGGAGGCATGGAGTGATTATATTAAGTAGTAAACATATGGGGCTTTTAATGATGTGGTATAAAATCCAACAAGTAGTATATGCAGAAATGTGGCAGACTTGGGATTTGGGGAGGGGAGGTATTCATTTGTAAATCAAACTAATTCTGTGATCTTTATAGTTACTCTTCTTGGGGAAGGGCTTATTACTGAAAACAGCAAGCGTTGACACCACCAAACACGAAAGGCGGACACCTTGTGTATAATCCACAATGTTTATTGAAAATCCAATTATTTTAGGGGAAAACTAAGAACTGATAAAGCCACGGGCTTTTTCTAGAACATGGATAAAACAGAGTGATAAGAAAGATTTTTTTTTGTGTAAAGAAATACAGAATTACTATTAGAGTTATATGAAGACACTAAAATAATTGGATTTTCAATAAACATTGTGGATTATACACAAGGTGTCCGCCTTTCGTGTTTGGTGGTGTCAACGCTTGCTGTTTTCCGGAGTTTGGCGTAGCCCCATTGTGTTCCTAGAAGGGCTTATTACTGTCAAGGTTCCTGAACCATTAGATAATATGAAATAAAATTTCAAGAAAGGGAAGGACTTTTTGGCTAACGTCTCTCATCATTTTTATACTTAAAGGGCAAGCTGCCATTTTCAGGCTAATTGCCCTTCAATTCCCATTGCACGTTATCACTATTGTCCAGCATCTCTTTTGCTCTGCATTTCTATCTTACTCCATTGTCTCAATGTATAAACTCCCCAGAATGGCAACTCTGTGAATCCACCACTCTTTCTGAGAAGAGATTACTTCCTCACATTATTAGTGAGGTACTTCATTCTATTTTCTATTTTTTAAAAATGTATTTGTTAAACAAGCAAACATAATTTAGTACAACCTCCTTTCAAATGTAAATGGAGAATTGAATTACCTATGATAAGAGTGGTAATAGACTTCAGGATAATTATATATTTTGTCTCTCTTTATACTTTATCATACATTATATTCTTCTTTGGGGTTTGTTTGTGTTCCTAGGGTGCATCTAGAATCTTATAGGTTCATAGATTCATAGGTGTATACTAGGCTAATGACTGCTAGGGACTTTAGAAACCTAGCTGTGCAACCCAGACGTGACCCACAAACTTCATTTATATTTGATTCATAGCAGATGAATTACTGACCACCTCTGTCCATCAAAGACATAGAAGCCAGATCAGGGATGAATATCCGATTACCCATCCACTGGTCCAAGTTGCAATTAAATAAGGATAAGAAGGAACTCTGCTTCACATGGATTGAGAGCCTGTTCCATAGACTGGGAATTCCCTGAGAAACTTCTATGTCTTTCCAGCATGCCCTATTTATGTTGCAAGCAAAATGTAGGTCTTTTAATCTAGTAGTTCTGATGCTGTTTGTTTTGTGGATGTGCAAAAGATTCATCAAAACAGGGTCCTGGGATGCCTTATATGCCAGACAAAGATCACCTCACAGAAGTCTGGATGAGACTGAGTAAAGAGACAGGGCTTTGAGGTGATCGGCATAGGATGTTATGTTCACTCTCAATATTCTTTTTGTAGGGAACCTTTGTGAATGTTCCAGTTGCTGCATGTGTCTGATCAGGTACATACCAGAGGGGACATTATACTCTATGATGGGCCTAATAAGGGCTGAGTACAGTAGTATGATGACCTCTCTGGATCTAGATGCCATGCCCTTGCTTATAAGTTGAGCAACACCAAAGGATTTTCTTACTACTTTGGACAGATGTCGTCCAAAGGCTAGGTTACTATCTACATGAGTTCCCAGATCCCCGACTAGTAAATCAATTTTTAAGGTTGTGTTATTGATGGCATAGTTACTCAGGGTTGCACACTTCCCAAAATGTGCTATAATGCATTTTCTGGAATTGAGTTTTAAGCCATGACTTTGGCACCAAGCTTTTGTCTGTATTATACCTTCCTGAAGGGTGTTCTCATCTTGCGGGGATTCAATGACTGCTCCTAGTTTGCAAACATCTGCAAACTTGCTTAGCCAGAAGCCTTTGACATGGGCTTTGACATCTGAGAAGTTGATGTTAAAGATGAGTGGACCCAGCACAGAGCCCTGGGGACTCCACTGGTGACCAGCCAGTTTGTGGAAGTGGCCTCACTGATTCTAACCTCCTGGCTCATATCAGTGAGCCAGCTACCTATCCAGTGTGTTATAAAAGGGTTTATACCTAGTTCTGTAAATTTGTTGATAATGCCAGAGTGAGGTATTGTATCAAATTCCTTATTTATATATAGGTAAACACTATGTACAGTTTTCTCCTCATCCATTGCCTTAGTGACATTTTCACCGCATACAGTAAGGATGGCCTTCCTTTGACAAAGCCAAACTGGGATGGATCTAGTGTCTGAAGGTCTCCTATGGGCTTGTTGATAATTTCCATGATAATTCTTTCTATGGCTTTGCAAATAAGATTAATCAGACTTAATAGTGTAGCTAGGGAAGGGCGAGAGGGGTAACAGCCCCAGGACTGAAGTGTTGGGGGGAGGCGCTATCAGCCAATCTCAATCACTTTTTAATGTATTTCTGGCTTTTAAAAAGCCAGTATTGAATTTGTGGTCAAACCTGAGTGCTATAGCACTCCATTTGAGATCTAAACTGTAGCAACTGCTTGCTACATTACAGCACGCAATTTGCTACAGTTTAAAAGTAAAAAAAATCTTTTTTTTTATTCAACTAAAACCTGGGAGCTATAGCACTTCATGCAGACAGATTATAAACTATACCAAATGTTTGCTACATTTTTAGCAAGCAGTTTGCTACAGTTTAAAATTAATTTTTTTTTTTAACTAAAACATGAGCTCTGAAAAGCTCTGTGCAGACAGGTATAAAACTTTTGCATATGTTTGCTACATTTGCAGCAAACAGTTTATTACAGTTACAAAGAATATTTCTTTTTAAATAAAATATGTTAAAGGAGGGTTGGGACAGGGCACAGAAGTGGGACCTGAATGGCTGGAGTTAGGGCTGCAGGGAGGGGGAGGTTGTCATGCATTTGGCACCCTGGTTAGTGTGCCATGTTTTTTTTTTTTTTTTTTTTTTTTGCTGTGGGGGTGTGTAGATCTAATTGTAATAAGCCAAACACTTTCAGTTTATTACAATGAAGTATATTGTTTTCTTTTTCTTCCATTTTTGCTCTTCACTTGAAGAGCTGCAAGGGTAGGGTGCTGCTTCATATCACCGGCCCAGGGTACTAATTGTACCAGCTACACTTCTGGTCAGAATTATGGGTCTGCAGTTTCTAGGATCTGTTGAAAGGTCTCCCTTATAAAGATGGATGACCGTTGCAGTCCTCCATTCACATGGCAAAAAGCTTGTTTTAAGATTGTGGTTAAATAATGACTCCTAGGGTCCTGATAAGTCATATTTTAGACTATTCAGGAGGCATCCTGGGATGTCCTGGGATGTTATTGGGGTCCATTGAGGCCATGTTCTTGTATATTAATCAGATCAGACAATAGTAGTAGAAGTAACGAACTTAAACTCGTCTTAAGTAAAAAAATAAATAAAAATAATAAAAATATAGAATTGTACAGAATTACTTAGTATTCGAAAGTAATCCAAGCAAGGCAAGCAGTCTGTTTCCAGTCAAAAATCCTTTATTAAGTAATTCAAGTAAAACAAAAATAGAGTAATACTTTCCTCACAAGCTTTCTAAATATATATATATACTTTTTATCAGCCAAGGGAGTGGTTTATTGTGCTGTAAAACAAAGTGTTTTTACAAGCAAAGTGTATATGTATATATTTATATACATTTTTTGATTGCCAAATGGAGTAAGGTTGATATATTTCCAGCCATGTAGTATATTGTCTTTGATAAAATCACAGACTTAATAATCTACTTAATAATCTGATTAAATAAGAGGTACCACATCATTATAAATTTTATTTAAAGTACGTAAGGGTTATATTATTATGATAGCTACTAAGTAGGGCAGGACCAGCTCGAATGTCACACTGATGGGAGAAGGGATGTGAATTTAACAGCTGTACCAATAACACTTTGTTTTACAGCACAATAAATCACCCCCTTGCCTGATAAAAAGTATATATATATTTAGAAAGTTTGTGAGGACATTATTATTCTGTTTTTGTTTTACTTGGATCGCTTGTCTGTGTACTTAATAAAGGATTTTTGACTGGAAACAGACTGCTTGCCTTGCTTGGATTATTTTCAAATACTTAGTAATTCTGCACAATTCTATATTTTTTATTATTTTTATTTATTTATTTATTTTTGACAAGACAAGTTTAAGTTCGCTATTTCTACTTCTATTGTCTGATCTGATTAATATACAGTGATTAACTAGAGATATATGGACTGAAAATCTTCCAAACAGAGAAGTTTCTTATACTGCTTTGTTTTTGGACCCACTACTTGTTTAGTGGGTTGTTTTGAGACTTTGGGGATACCATGGAGATTACTTGTTTTTTTTTAATTTAGTAGACTAACATACATAAAGCTTCTGATAGTTAATGCCAGTGTCAGTGTTGGAATGGGTTTTTGTTTCAAACCGGGCACTTCTTAGTTCTGTACTGAAGTTTAATGCAGGAATAGGAATCGAGAGGATACTAGACTACTGTCATTTCTGTGTTTTTGACAGTATCTGTAAAATAAAGTAGTGCAGCAGTGTTGCTATGTTTGGGATGGAAGCCATTTTGGGATCGAAGGAATATTATCTCCAGTTAGAAATTAAAGTTGTGAGTGGATACACCTCTCTAATATTTTGGAGAGGGGATATAGTATTGTAATTGGTCAGAAGTTGAAGTATTTGGCTGAGGGATCACAATTATGAAGAGGGACAACATATACCTTCTTCTCTTGGTAATGTCAGTAATTAGGCCATGTTATGCCTACAAAGCTATTAAGGTGTTGATTTGTATCTGTCCCTTAACCAGGTAATCCCACTAGGCATAATTGTCTGTTTTCATGACTAACCTAGAAGCCTAGAGATTGCCGAGTGGTTTGCAGTTCTATGCTTTATTGTTTCTTGTATGTTGCAGTATGTTTTCATTCTGGGAGTGGTTTGTAGTTCAACGCTTTATTGTTTCTTGTATGTTGCAGTATGTTTTCATTCTGGGAGTGGTTTGCAGTTCTACACTTTATTGTTTCTTGTATATTGCAGTATGTTTTCATTCTGGGAGTGGTTTGCAGTTCTACGCTTTATTGTTTCTTGTATGTCGCAGTATGTTTTCATTCTGGGAGTGGTTTGCAGTTCTATGCTTTATTGTTTCTTGTATGTTGCAGTATGTTTTCATTCTGGGAGTGGTTTGCAGTTCTACACTTTATTGTTTCTTGTATGTTGCAGTATGTTTTCATTCTGGGAGTGGTTTGCAGTTCTACGCGTTATTGTTTCTTGTATGTTGCAGTATGTTTTCATTCTGGGAGTGGTTTGCAGTTCTACGCTTTATTGTTTATTGTATGTTGCAGTATGTTTTCATTCTGGGAGTGGTTTGCAGTTATACGTTTTATTGTTTCTTGTATGTTGCAGTATGTTTTCATTCTGGGAGTGGTTTGCAGTTATACGCTTTATTGTTTCTTGTATGTTGCAGTATGTTTTCATTCTGGGAGTGGTTTGCAGTTCTACGCTTTATTGTTTCTTGTATGTTGCAGTATGTTTTCATTCTGGGAGTGGTTTGCAGTTCTACGCTTTATTGTTTCTTGTATGTTGCAGTATGTTTTCATTCTGGGAGTGGTTTTCAGTTCTACGCTTTATTGTTTCTTGTATGTTGCAGTACGTTTTTATTCTGGGAGTGGTTTGCATTTCTATGCTTTATTGTTTCTTGTATGTTGCAGTATGCTTTCATTCTGGGAGTGGTTTGCAGTTCTACGCTTTATTGTTTCTTGTATGTTGCAGTATGTTTTCATTCTGGGAGTGGTTTGCAGTTCTACACTTTATTGTTTCTTGTATGTTGCAGTATGTTTTCATTCTGGGAGTGGTTTGCAGTTCTACACTTTATTGTTTCTTGTATGTTGCAGTATGTTTTCATTTTGGGAGTGGTTTGCACTTATATGCTTTATTGTTTCTTGTATGTTGCAGTATATTTTCATTCTGGGAGTGGTTTGCAGTTCTGTGCTTTATTGTTTCTTGTATGTTGCAGTATATTTACATTCTGGGAGTGGTTTGCAGTTCTACACTTTATTGTTTCTTGTATGTTGCAGTATGTTTTCATTCTGGGAGTGGTTTGCAGTTCTACACTTTATTGTTTCTTGTATGTTGCAGTATGTTTTCATTCTGGGAGTGGTTTGCAGTGATACGCTTTATTGTTTCTTGTATGTTGCAGTATGTTTTCATTCTGGGAGTGGTTTGCAGTTCTATGCTTTATTGTTTCTTGTATGTTGCAGTATGTTTTCATTCTGGGAGTGGTTTGCAGTTCTACGCTTTATTGTTTCTTGTATGTTGCAGTATGTTTTCATTCTGGGAGTGGTTTGCAATTCTACGCTTTATTGTTTCTTGTATGTTGCAGTATGTTTTCATTCTGGGAGTGGTTTGCAGTTCTACACTTTATTGTTTCTTGTATGTTGCAGTATGTTTTCATTCTGGGAGTGGTTTGCAGTTCTACACTTTATTGTTTCTTGTATGTTGCAGTATGTTTTCATTCTGGAAGTGGTTTGCAGTTCTATGCTTTATTGTTTCTTGTATGTTGCAGTATGTTTTCATTCTGGGAGTGGTTTGCAGTTCAACGCTTTATTGTTTCTTGTATGTTGCAGTATGTTTTCATTCTGGGAGTGGTTTGCAGTTCTACACTTTATTGTTTCTTGTATGTTGCAGTATGTTTTCATTCTGGGAGTGGTTTGCAGTTCTACGCTTTATTGTTTCTTGTATGTTGCAGTATGTTTTCATTCTGGGAGTGGTTTGCAGTTCTACGCTTTATTGTTTCTTGTATGTTGCAGTACGTTTTCATTCTGGGAGTGGTTTTCAGTTCTACGCTTTATTGTTTCTTGTATGTTGCAGTACATTTTCATTCTGGGAGTGGTTTGCATTTCTACGCTTTATTGTTTCTTGTATGTTGCAGTATGTTTTCATTCTGGGAGTGGTTTGCAGTTCTACGCTTTATTGTTTCTTGTATGTTGCAGTATGTTTTCATTCTGGGAGTGGTTTGCAGTTCAAGACTTTATTGTTTCTTGTATGTTGCAGTATGTTTTCATTCTGGGAGTGGTTTGCAGTTCTACACTTTATTGTTTCTTGTATGTTGCAGTATGTTTTCATTTTGGGAGTGGTTTGCAGTTCTATGCTTTATTGTTTCTTGTATGTTGCGGTATATTTTCATTCTGGGAGTGGTTTGCAGTTCTATGCTTTATTGTTTCTTGTATGTTGCAGTATGTTTTCATTCTGGGAGTGGTTTGCAGTTCTACACTTTATTGTTTCTTGTATGTTGCAGTATATTTTCATTCTGGGAGTGGTTTGCAGTTCTACACTTTATTGTTTTTTGTATGTTGCAGTATGTTTTCATTCTGGGAGTGGTTTGCAGTTCTACGCTTTATTGTTTCTTGTATGTTATAGTATGTTTTAATTCTGGGAGTGGTTTGCAGTTCTACACTTTATTGTTTCTTGTATGTTGCAGTATGTTTTCATTCTGGGAGTGGTTTGCAGTTCTACACTTTATTGTTTCTTGTATGTTGCAGTATGTTTTCATTCTGGGAGTGGTTTGTTGTTCAACGCTTTATTGTTTCTTGTATGTTGCAGTATGTTTTCATTCTGGGAGTGGTTTGCAGTTCTACACTTTATTGTTTCTTGTATATTGCAGTATGTTTTCATTCTGGGAGTGGTTTGCAGTTCTACGCTTTATTGTTTCTTGTATGTTGCAGTATGTTTTCATTCTGGGAGTGGTTTGCAGTTCTATGCTTTATTGTTTCTTGTATGTTGCAGTATGTTTTCATTCTGGGAGTGGTTTGCAGTTCTACACTTTATTGTTTCTTGTATGTTGCAGTATGTTTTCATTCTGGGAGTGGTTTGCAGTTCTACGCTTTATTGTTTCTTGTATGTTGCAGTATATTTTCATTCTGGGAGTGGTTTGCAGTTCTACGCTTTATTGTTTCTTGTATGTTGCAGTATATTTTCATTCTGGGAGTGGTTTGCAGTTCTATGCTTTATTGTTTCTTGTATGTTGCGGTATGTTTTCATTCTGGGAGTGGTTTTCAGTTCTACGCTTTATTGTTTCTTGTATGTTGCAGTATGTTTTTATTCTGGGAGTGGTTTGCATTTCTACGCTTTATTGTTTCTCATATGTTGCAGTATGTTTTCATTCTGGGAGTGGTTTGCAGTTCTACGCTTTATTGTTTCTTGTATGTTACAGTATGTTTTCATTCTGGGAGTGGTTTGCAGTTCTACACTTTATTGTTTCTTGTATGTTGCAGTATGTTTTCATTCTGGGAGTGGTTTGCAGTTCTACACTTTATTGTTTCTTGTATGTTGCAGTATGTTTTCATTTTGGGAGTGGTTTGCAGTTCTATGCTTTATTGTTTCTTGTATGTTGCAGTATATTTTCATTCTGGGAGTGGTTTGCAGTTCTATGCTTTATTGTTTCTTGTATGTTGCAGTATATTTTCATTCTGGGAGTGGTTTGCAGTTCTACACTTTATTGTTTTTTGTATGTTGCAGTATGTTTTCATTCTGGGAGTGGTTTGCAGTTCTACGCTTTATTGTTTCTTGTATGTTATAGTATGTTTTCATTCTGGGAGTGGTTTGCAGTTCTACACTTTATTGTTTCTTGTATGTTGCAGTATGTTTTCATTCTGGGAGTGGTTTGTTGTTCAACGCTTTATTGTTTCTTGTATGCTGCAGTATGTTTTCATTCTGGGAGTGGTTTGCAGTTCTACACTTTATTGTTTCTTGTATATTGCAGTATGTTTTCATTCTGGGAGTGGTTTGCAGTTCTCGCTTTATTGTTTCTTGTATGTTGCAGTATGTTTTCATTCTGGGAGTGGTTTGCAGTTCTATGCTTTATTGTTTCTTGTATGTTGCAGTATGTTTTCATTCTGGGAGTGGTTTGCAGTTCTACACTTTATTGTTTCTTGTATGTTGCAGTATGTTTTCATTCTGGGAGTGGTTTGCAGTTCTACGCTTTATTGTTTCTTGTATGTTGCAGTATGTTTTCATTCTGGGAGTGGTTTGCAGTTCTACGCTTTATTGTTTCTTGTATGTTGCAGTATGTTTTCATTCTGGGAGTGGTTTGCAGTTATACGTTTTATTGTTTCTTGTATGTTGCAGTATGTTTTCATTCTGGGAGTGGTTTGCAGTTCTACGCTTTATTGTTTCTTGTATGTTGCAGTATGTTTTCATTCTGGGAGTGGTTTGCAGTTCTACGCTTTATTGTTTCTTGAATGTTGCAGTATGTTTTCATTCTGGGAGTGGTTTTCAGTTCTACGCTTTATTGTTTCTTGTATGTTGCAGTATGTTTTTATTCTGGGAGTGGTTTGCATTTCTACGCTTTATTGTTTCTTGTATGTTGCAGTATGTTTTCATTCTGGGAGTGGTTTGCAGTTCTCGCTTTATTGTTTCTTGTATGTTGCAGTATGTTTTCATTCTGGGAGTGGTTTGCAGTTCTACACTTTATTGTTTCTTGTATGTTGCAGTATGTTTTCATTCTGGGAGTGGTTTGCAGTTCTACACTTTATTGTTTCTTGTATGTTGCAGTATGTTTTCATTTTGGGAGTGGTTTGCAGTTCTATGCTTTATTGTTTCTTGTATGTTGCAGTATATTTTCATTCTGGGAGTGGTTTGCAGTTCTACACTTTATTGTTTCTTGTATGTTGCAGTATATTTTCATTCTGGGAGTGGTTTGCAGTTCTACACTTTATTGTTTTTTGTATGTTGCAGTATGTTTTCATTCTGGGAGTGGTTTGCAGTTCTACGCTTTATTGTTTCTTGTATGTTATAGTATGTTTTCATTCTGGGAGTGGTTTGCAGTTATACGTTTTATTGTTTCTTGTATGTTGCAGTATGTTTTCATTCTGGGAGTGGTTTGCAGTTATACGCTTTATTGTTTCTTGTATGTTGCAGTATGTTTTCATTCTGGGAGTGGTTTGCAGTTCTACGCTTTATTGTTTCTTGTATGTTGCAGTATGTTTTCATTCTGGGAGTGGTTTGCAGTTCTACGCTTTATTGTTTCTTGTATGTTGCAGTATGTTTTCATTCTGGGAGTGGTTTTCAGTTCTACGCTTTATTGTTTCTTGTATGTTGCAGTATGTTTTTATTCTGGGAGTGGTTTGCATTTCTACGCTTTATTGTTTCTTGTATGTTGCAGTATGTTTTCATTCTGGGAGTGGTTTGCAGTTCTACGCTTTATTGTTTCTTGTATGTTGCAGTATGTTTTCATTCTGGGAGTGGTTTGCAGTTCTACACTTTATTGTTTCTTGTATGTTGCAGTATGTTTTCATTCTGGGAGTGGTTTGCAGTTCTACACTTTATTGTTTCTTGTATGTTGCGGTATGTTTTCATTTTGGGAGTGGTTTGCAGTTCTATGCTTTATTGTTTCTTGTATGTTGCAGTATATTTTCATTCTGGGAGTGGTTTGCAGTTCTATGCTTTATTGTTTCTTGTATGTTGCAGTATATTTACATTCTGGGAGTGGTTTGCAGTTCTACACTTTATTGTTTCTTGTATGTTGCAGTATGTTTTCATTCTGGGAGTGGTTTGCAGTTCTACACTTTATTGTTTCTTGTATGTTGCAGTATGTTTTCATTCTGGGAGTGGTTTGCAGTGATACGCTTTATTGTTTCTTGTATGTTGCAGTATGTTTTCATTCTGGGAGTGGTTTGCAGTTCTATGCTTTATTGTTTCTTGTATTTTGCAGTATGTTTTCATTCTGGGAGTGGTTTGCAGTTCTACGCTTTATTGTTTCTTGTATGTTGCAGCATGTTTTCATTCTGGGAGTGGTTTGCAATTCTACGCTTTATTGTTTCTTGTATGTTGCAGTATGTTTTCATTCTGGGAGTGGTTTGCAGTTCTACACTTTATTGTTTCTTCTATGTTGCAGTATGTTTTCATTCTGGGAGTGGTTTGCAGTTCTACACTTTATTGTTTCTTGTATGTTGCAGTATGTTTTCATTCTGGAAGTGGTTTGCAGTTCTATGCTTTATTGTTTCTTGTATGTTGCAGTATGTTTTCATTCTGGGAGTGGTTTGCAGTTCTACGCTTTATTGTTTCTTGTATGTTGCAGTATTTTTTCATTCTGGGAGTAGTTTGCAGTTCAACGCTTTATTGTTTCTTGTATGTTGCAGTATGTTTTCATTCTGGGAGTGGTTTGCAGTTCTACACTTTATTGTTTCTTGTATGTTGCAGTATGTTTTCATTCTGGGAGTGGTTTGCAGTTCTACGCTTTATTGTTTCTTGTATGTTGCAGTATGTTTTCATTCTGGGAGTGGTTTGCAGTTCTACGCTTTAATGTTTCTTGTATGTTGCAGTACGTTTTCATTCTGGGAGTGGTTTTCAGTTCTACGCTTTATTGTTTCTTATATATTGCAGTACGTTTTCATTCTGGGAGTGGTTTGCATTTCTACGCTTTATTGTTTCTTGTATGTTGCAGTATGTTTTCATTCTGGGAGTGGTTTGCAGTTCTACGCTTTATTGTTTCTTGTATGTTGCAGTATGTTTTCATTCTGGGAGTGGTTTGCAGTTCTACACTTTATTGTTTCTTGTATGTTGCAGTATGTTTTCATTCTGGGAGTGGTTTGCAGTTCTACACTTTATTGTTTCTTGTATGTTGCAGTATGTTTTCATTTTGGGAGTGGTTTGCAGTTCTATGCTTTATTGTTTATTGTATGTTGCAGTATATTTACATTCTGGGAGTGGTTTGCAGTTCTATGCTTTATTGTTTCTTGTATGTTGCAGTATGTTTTCATTCTGGGAGTGGTTTGCAGTTCTACACTTTATTGTTTCTTGTATGTTGCAGTATATTTCCATTCTGGGAGTGGTTTGCAGTTCTACACTTTATTGTTTTTTGTATGTTGCAGTATGTTTTCATTCTGGGAGTGGTTTGCAGTTCTACGCTTTATTGTTTCTTGTATGTTATAGTATGTTTTCATTCTGGGAGTGGTTTGCAGTTCTACACTTTATTGTTTCTTGTATGTTGCAGTATGTTTTCATTCTGGGAGTGGCTTGCAGTTCTACACTTTATTGTTTCTTGTATGTTGCAGTATGTTTTCATTCTGGGAGTGGTTTGTTGTTCAACGCTTTATTATTTCTTGTATGTTGCAGTATGTTTTCATTCTGGGAGTGGTTTGCAGTTCTACACTTTATTGTTTCTTGTATATTGCAGTATGTTTTCATTCTGGGAGTGGTTTGCAGTTCTACGCTTTATTGTTTCTTGTATGTTGCAGTATGTTTTCATTCTGGGAGTGGTTTGCAGTTCTATGCTTTATTGTTTCTTGTATGTTGCAGTATATTTTCATTCTGGGAGTGGTTTGCAGTTCTACACTTTATTGTTTCTTGTATGTTGCAGTATGTTTTCATTCTGGGAGTGGTTTGCAGTTCTACGCTTTATTGTTTCTTGTATGTTGCAGTATGTTTTCATTCTGGGAGTGGTTTGCAGTTCTACGCTTTATTGTTTCTTGTATGTTGCAGTATGTTTTCATTCTGGGAGTGGTTTGCAGTTATACGCTTTATTGTTTCTTGTATGTTGCAGTATGTTTTCATTCTGGGAGTGGTTTGCAGTTATACGCTTTATTGTTTCTTGTATGTTGCAGTATGTTTTCATTCTGGGAGTGATTTGCAGTTCTACGCTTTATTGTTTCTTGTATGTTGCAGTATATTTTCATTCTGGGAGTGGTTTGCAGTTCTATGCTTTATTGTTTCTTGTATGTTGCAGTATGTTTTCATTCTGGGAGTGGTTTGCAGTTCTACACTTTATTGTTTCTTGTATGTTGCAGTATGTTTACATTTTGGGAGTGGTTTGCAGTTCTATGCTTTATTGTTTCTTGTATGTTGCAGTATATTTTCATTCTGGGAGTGGTTTGCAGTTCTATGCTTTATTGTTTCTTGTATGTTGCAGTATGTTTTCATTCTGGGAGTGGTTTGCAGTTCTACACTTTATTGTTTCTTGTATGTTGCAGTATATTTTCATTCTGGGAGTGGTTTGCAGTTCTACACTTTATTGTTTTTTGTATGTTGCAGTATGTTTTCATTCTGGGAGTGGTTTGCAGTTCTACGCTTTATTGTTTCTTGTATGTTATAGTATGTTTTCATTCTGGGAGTGGTTTGCAGTTCTACACTTTATTGTTTCTTGTATGTTGCAGTATGTTTTCATTCTGGGAGTGGTTTGCAGTTCTACACTTTATTGTTTCTTGTATGTTGCAGTATGTTTTCATTCTGGGAGTGGTTTGCAGTTCAACGCTTTATTGTTTCTTGTATGTTGCAGTATGTTTTCATTCTGGGAGTGGTTTGCAGTTCTACACTTTATTGTTTCTTGTATATTGCAGTATGTTTTCATTCTGGGAGTGGTTTGCAGTTCTACGCTTTATTGTTTCTTGTATGTTGCAGTATGTTTTTATTCTGGGAGTGGTTTGCATTTCTACGCTTTATTGTTTCTTGTATGTTGCAGTATGTTTTCATTCTGGGAGTGGTTTGCAGTTCTACGCTTTATTGTTTCTTGTATGTTGCAGTATATTTTCATTCTGGGAGTGGTTTGCAGTTCTACACTTTATTGTTTCTTGTATGTTGCAGTATGTTTTCATTCTGGGAGTGGTTTGCAGTTCTACACTTTATTGTTTGTTGTATGTTGCAGTATGTTTTCATTTTGGGAGTGGTTTGCAGTTCTATGCTTTATTGTTTCTTGTATGTTGCAGTATATTTTCATTCTGGGAGTGGTTTGCAGTTCTATGCTTTATTGTTTCTTGTATGTTGCAGTATGTTTTCATTCTGGGAGTGGTTTGCAGTTCTACACTTTATTGTTTCTTGTATGTTGCAGTATATTTTCATTCTGGGAGTGGTTTGCAGTTCTACACTTTATTGTTTTTTGTATGTTGCAGTATGTTTTCATTCTGGGAGTGGTTTGCAGTTCTCGCTTTATTGTTTCTTGTATGTTATAGTATGTTTTCATTCTGGGAGTGGTTTGCAGTTCTACACTTTATTGTTTCTTGTATGTTGCAGTATGTTTTCATTCTGGGAGTGGCTTGCAGTTCTACACTTTATTGTTTCTTGTATGTTGCAGTATGTTTTCATTCTGGGAGTGGTTTGTTGTTCAACGCTTTATTATTTCTTGTATGTTGCAGTATGTTTTCATTCTGGGAGTGGTTTGCAGTTCTACACTTTATTGTTTCTTGTATATTGCAGTATGTTTTCATTCTGGGAGTGGTTTGCAGTTCTCGCTTTATTGTTTCTTGTATGTTGCAGTATGTTTTCATTCTGGGAGTGGTTTGCAGTTCTATGCTTTATTGTTTCTTGTATGTTGCAGTATATTTTCATTCTGGGAGTGGTTTGCAGTTCTACACTTTATTGTTTCTTGTATGTTGCAGTATGTTTTCATTCTGGGAGTGGTTTGCAGTTCTACGCTTTATTGTTTCTTGTATGTTGCAGTATGTTTTCATTCTGGGAGTGGTTTGCAGTTCTACGCTTTATTGTTTCTTGTATGTTGCAGTATGTTTTCATTCTGGGAGTGGTTTGCAGTTATACGTTTTATTGTTTCTTGTATGTTGCAGTATGTTTTCATTCTGGGAGTGGTTTGCAGTTATACGCTTTATTGTTTCTTGTATGTTGCAGTATGTTTTCATTCTGGGAGTGATTTGCAGTTCTACGCTTTATTGTTTCTTGTATGTTGCAGTATATTTTCATTCTGGGAGTGGTTTGCAGTTCTATGCTTTATTGTTTCTTGTATGTTGCAATATGTTTTCATTCTGGGAGTGGTTTGCAGTTCTACACTTTATTGTTTCTTGTATGTTGCAGTATATTTTCATTCTGGGAGTGGTTTGCAGTTCTACACTTTATTGTTTCTTGTATGTTGCAGTATGTTTTCATTCTGGGAGTGGTTTGCAGTTCTACACTTTATTGTTTCTTGTATGTTGCAGTATGTTTTCATTTTGGGAGTGGTTTGCAGTTCTATGCTTTATTGTTTCTTGTATGTTGCAGTATATTTTCATTCTGGGAGTGGTTTGCAGTTCTATGCTTTATTGTTTCTTGTATGTTGCAGTATGTTTTCATTCTGGGAGTGGTTTGCAGTTCTACACTTTATTGTTTCTTGTATGTTGCAGTATATTTTCATTCTGGGAGTGGTTTGCAGTTCTACACTTTATTGTTTTTTGTATGTTGCAGTATGTTTTCATTCTGGGAGTGGTTTGCAGTTCTACGCTTTATTGTTTCTTGTATGTTATAGTATGTTTTCATTCTGGGAGTGGTTTGCAGTTCTACACTTTATTGTTTCTTGTATGTTGCAGTATGTTTTCATTCTGGGAGTGGTTTGCAGTTCTACACTTTATTGTTTCTTGTATGTTGCAGTATGTTTTCATTCTGGGAGTGGTTTGTAGTTCAACGCTTTATTGTTTCTTGTATGTTGCAGTATGTTTTCATTCTGGGAGTGGTTTGCAGTTCTACACTTTATTGTTTCTTGTATGTTGCAGTATGTTTTCATTCTGGGAGTGGTTTGCAGTTCTACACTTTATTGTTTCTTGTATGTTGCAGTATGTTTTCATTCTGGGAGTGGTTTGCAGTTCTACACTTTATTGTTTCTTGTATGTTATAGTATTTTTCATTCTGGGAGTGGTTTGCAGTCCTACACTTTATTGTTTCTTGTGTGTTGCAGTATATTTTCATTCTGGGAGTGGTTTACAGTTCTACACTTTATTGTTTCTTGTATGTTGCAGTATGTTTTCATTCTGGGAGTGGTTTGCAGTTCTACACTTTATTGTTTCTTGTATGTTGCAGTATGTTTTCATTCTGGGAGTGGTTTGCAGTTCTATGCTTTATTGTTTCTTGTATGTTGCAGTATGTTTTCATTCTGGGAGTGGTTTGCAGTTCTACACTTTATTGTTTTTTGTATGTTGCAGTATGTTTTCATTCTGGGAGTGGTTTGCAGTTCTCCACTTTATTGTTTCTTGTATGTTGCAGTATGTTTTCATTCTGGGAGTGGTTTGCAGTTCTACACTTTATTGTTTCTTGTATGTTGCAGTATGTTTTCATTCTGGGAGTGGTTTGCAGTTCTACGCTTTATTGTTTCTTGTATGTTGCAGTATGTTTTCATTCTGGGAGTGGTTTGCAGTTATACATTTTATTGTTTCTTGTATGTTGCAGTATGTTTTCATTCTGGGAGTGGTTTGCAGTTCTATGCTTTATTGTTTCTTGTATGTTGCAGTATGTTTTCATTCTGGGAGTGGTTTGCAGTTCTACACTTTATTGTTTCTTGTATGTTGCAGTATGTTTTCATTCTGGGAGTGGTTTGCAGTTCTACACTTTATTGTTTCTTGTATGTTGCAGTATGTTTTCATTCTGGGAGTGGTTTGCAGTTCTACGCTTTATTGTTTCTTGTATGTTGCAGTATGTTTTCATTCTGGGAGTGGTTTGCAGTTCTACACTTTATTGTTTCTTGTATGTTGCAGTATGTTTTCATTCTGGGAGTGGTTTGCAGTTCTACACTTTATTGTTTCTTGTATGTTGCAGTATGTTTTCATTCTGGGAGTGGTTTGCAGTTCTACACTTTATTGTTTCTTGTATGTTGCAGTATGTTTTCATTCTGGGAGTGGTTTGCAGTTCTACACTTTATTGTTTCTTGTATGTTGCAGTATGTTTTCATTCTGGGAGTGGTTTGCAGTTCTACACTTTATTGTTTCTTGTATGTTGCAGTATGTTTTCATTCTGGGAGTGGTTTGCAGTTCTACACTTTATTGTTTCTTGTATGTTGCAGTATGTTTTCATTCTGGGAGTGGTTTGCAGTTCTACGCTTTATTGTTTCTTGTATGTTGCAGTATGTTTTCATTCTGGGAGTGGTTTGCAGTTCTACGCTTTATTGTTTCTTGTATGTTGCAGTATGTTTTCATTCTGGGAGTGGTTTGCAGTTCTACGCTTTATTGTTTCTTGTATGTTGCAGTATGTTTTCATTCTGGGAGTGGTTTGCAGTTCTACGCTTTATTGTTTCTTGTATGTTGCAGTATGTTTTCATTCTGGGAGTGGTTTGCAGTTCTACGCTTTATTGTTTCTTGTATGTTGCAGTATGTTTTCATTCTGGGAGTGGTTTGCAGTTCTACGCTTTATTGTTTCTTGTATGTTGCAGTATGTTTTCATTCTGGGAGTGGTTTGCTGTTCTCGCTTTATTGTTTCTTGTATGTTGCAGTATGTTTTCATTCTGGGAGTGGTTTGCAGTTCTACGCTTTATTGTTTCTTGTATGTTGCAGTATGCTTTCATTCTGGGAGTGGTTTGCAGTTCTACGCTTTATTGTTTCTTGTATTTTGCAGTATGTTTTCATTCTGGGAGTGGTTTGCAGTTCTACGCTTTATTGTTTCTTGTATGTTGCAGTATGTTTTCATTCTGGGAGTGGTTTGCATTTCTACACTTTATTGTTTCTTGTATGTTGCAGTATGTTTTCATTCTGGGAGTGGTTTGCAGTTCTACGCTTTATTGTTTCTTGTATGTTGCAGTATGTTTTCATTCTGGTTACTCCTTTATGTTTCTTTAAGTGACTTGCTTAGAATTGTACATTTTGCAAGAGCAGATTAAGGGATTCACTACAGGAGAACAGGTTAGGTCTTCTCTGGGGAGAGTCACTGTAGCAATAAATTATATCAGTTTGATTAATCCTATCCTGTATGTTTTAACTCCTGAATAAAAAGTGCAAAAACAGTAGCGTCCTCCTTTCCTGTAGATACCCGCATAGGTCCACTGTGTAATTCAATTATGTAGGTATGTGCATGTCTCACTTATATGTATCCCATATCAGTGCTCCTTCTCTTCTGTATGTCTTGGTTGGTATTTTGAGTTTCACACATCTTATAACTTGCCAAAAAAATACAATACTGCCATTGGTTTTGTTTTGCAGGCTTTTTGCTGTGTTTTCATCACTACAGATATTTCTTTGAATGGATATAGGTTAGAGGTCAGACTCAAACATTGGGTGCCTACATCGGTATCTCTGAAGGCCTTACAAAAATTTGGGAGAGATAAGATTCTCAAATATTTATCTTCAGATCAGTATGACTGCAGTTTTGAAGAGACGTGCATCAAAGCAGGAGACAATATGGTGAAGACGATTTTGGACAGAGAGGAGGAAGGCAGAAGAAAACAAGCACGACCAACAAAAAGACTGATGAATTGTGTGAGACAAGACCTGTGGCAATCAAACCTTATTGCCAAAAAAGGTAAGAGAGAAGCACTGAACTGAGAGAGATTGTGACAATTGACACAACACATTGACCCCATGTAGAAAATGGGGAAAAAGGGGGCTGATGATGATGATGATGATGGTGATGATGATGATGATGATGAGGATGATGATGATGATGATGGTGATGATGATGATGATGATGATGATGATGATGATGATGATGATGATGAACAAATACTGTTTAAAAGTCCATCATCTGTACTGACAGTTCATTATTTGTGGTCATGAAGATGCTGAGTGCCAACTTCAGCCTGGCCACCCTCAAGACAATAAAGTTGGTGATACCATTAATATCATTTGAGAAAATTATTTTCCTCCAAGAAAAGCCTTACAGTCATGGAATCTATAGGAGCAGTTCCATCTATTTTCAAAACATTACAAGGTATATGGAATAAAAATATCAAGCACTCTGATTCTCAAGACACATAGATCAGCTGATTTACTGTAAAAGTTTTATAAAGAAAGTCCTTATATTCCCTTTAAACAGAAAGCGAATGCTGGTACATTGATCATTTAAATGGCTTCTGAAGCTAGCAGTACATATTTGACTCATTCAGGTTCTTTATCCTTGACTAGAAAGGGGAGAGTGTTGACATGTATAACAAGAAAGTTAATGCATCTAATAATTTGGCATTGGCAGTGCATAAATATTTAGCTCATATGCTACCTCTCACAACGGAATGCTTTCAGCAAATGTTTAAGTGAGTGGACATACTAATTGATGTATTTATTTTCCAGTCTCAGCATAAGCGATGTATATGCAAGCTTGTGTCCATGCGTGTACATGCGCATGCATGATAATGTGCACGTGCGTGTGTGTGCATGTGTGTGTGTGTGTGTGTGTGTGTGTGTGTGTGTGTGTGTGTGTGTGTGTGTGAGAATGTTCATGTATGTATGTGTGTGTTTGTGCATGTATGATGTGTACATTTGTTTATGCATGTGCGCATATGTGTGTCTCTGTGTGTGTGTGTGTGTGTGTGTGTGTGTGTGTGTGTGTGTGTGTGTGTGTGTGTGTGTGTGTGTGTGCATGCAGTGTGTGCATGTGAGTGCATGTATGTACATGTGCATGCGTGTGCCTATGTATGTACGTGTGTGTGTGTGTGTATGCGCGCATGTGTGCATGTGTCTGTGTGTGCCCACATGCGTGTGAGAATGTTCATGTATGTATGTGTGTGTTTGTGCATGTATGCTGTGTACATTTGTTTATGCATGTGTGCATGTGTGTGTGTGTGTGTGTGTGTGTGTGTGTGTGTGTGTGCATGTATGTACGTGTGCATGTGCGTGCCCATGTATGTGTGTGTGTGTGTGTGTGTGTGTGTGTGTGTGTGTGTGTGTGTGTGTGTGTGTGCCCATGCATTATAATTGTCTCTGCAGTGCTTCCAGTGAGTGTAATGATTGCCTCCAGCTCTACCACAACCTTGAACTGGATAAATCGGGTAGCAGAAGAATGAAAATAAATTGGATAATCACACGTTTTTAATTTTCTAGTTATATACAGCCAATGGCATATTTCCTTTTTTTTTTCTTTTGCTGATGACCATCACCTCCCTCAGCTGCTACCAATTCATTCCCTTCCTATTTTGGAGTCCTTAAGCTGGAGATAAGAGTTGAGCAGAGGTGGGCACATCCTCTAGGCAGCCATGAACATGTTTGTACCGTTGTTTGCTTCTATCAGTACAAGCTATGAGGCCATTTCTACTTTAGACATTAACCCCATTCCTGGTAGATGATGGGGATAATTGCATCACCACAAGGGCACAAAATGCCCTAGCCTTGTATGTGCATACTCTTACTGGGGGTTATCAGTGCCAGCATAGTAGCACCAAAACCATGTCCTTGGTTCATTGTTGTATCTTCTATACCTGCAACCCTCCTCTAGCAGGTTAGTGACCAGCCAACAGGCCCACCTCTCCTCCCCCCCCCTGAATGGAGGTCTCTACTGGCTACCTTGGATCAGAGTCAGGACTTTATTCCTATATACCATGGATCCTCCACTGGCCACCTTGGATCAGAGTCAGGACTTTATCCCAATATACCATGGATCCTCCACTGGCCACCTTGGATCAGAGTCAGGACTTTATCCCTATATACCACGGATCCTCCACTGGCCACCTTGGATCAGAGTCAGGACTTTATCCCTATATACCATGGGATCCTCCACTGATCACCTTGGATCAGAGTCAGGACTTTATACCTATATACCATGGGATCCTCCACTGATCACCTTGGATCAGTGTCAGAACTTTATCCCTATATACCATGGCTCCTCCACTGACCACCTTGGATCAGAGTCAGGACTTTATCCCTATATACCATGGATCCTCCACTGGCCACCTTGGATCAGAGTCAGGAATTTATCCCTATATACCATGGGATTCTCCAGTGACCACCTTGGATCAGAGTCAGGACTTTATCCCTATATACCATGAGATCCTCCACTGGCCACCTTGGATCAGAGTCAGGACATTATCCCTATATTCCATAGATCCTCCACTGGTTACCTTGGATCAGAGTCAGGACTTTATCCCTATATACCATGGAGTCAGGCTGAAAGTGAATGTTTAGTTGTTTGTTTTTGATTTTCTTACAATATTTTATTCTTATATGGAAGCTGGATAAGAATGTGTTTGCAGTTAAGTTTCAATGTGTATGTTAACTAGATTGATTTTGTTGTTTTGGTTGGATTCTGCATCATGATAATGTTGTTTATTAGAGTCTGAAAGCCTATGAGTTGTGCTGTAATTTGTTGGTTTAAATACATTACATTCTGGGTTTCAGGTTGTCCTCAGCTTCACATTAGTACCTTTTACCATAACACTGATTCCAACATCTGCAGAAGAGCACAGCTCTATGATCTCTGTTGTTATCCGTTCTCATCATTCATGTGGGGACAATGCTTATTCTTCTCCCATTCCTCTCTGTGGTGACTATTTCATTTCCTTCTGCTATATTTGCTATCACACTCATGCCCTACCTGCACTGTATACAACTGCTTCCCCAAGTTTGTCACTCTCCTCGCATTCCCTTTTCAGTTGTGCAGCAAGGCAATGGTCTCACTGTCCAACCCCAGTTCTGTCCACTCTTCCGTGCCCTATTGTCATGACCTTGTTTCTTTTAGTTCAGTCTTCATTCTTTCCTCTTAACATTCATAGATTCACAGGGAAGGACTAGGCAATCAATCTACAGACCATTGTACTCATAGCCAATAACGCATGTTCAATAGGACATTGCAAGCCAGACCAGGGGAAATCTGGGGCTGCATATCCAGTTATTTAGGTCTAACTTCAAGGTGACATGGCTACTACTCAGCTTGACATGTAGTGTAAGTTTGTTCCAGCGATGGGGGACACAATGGGATATGAAGCTGTCATGCCAACATATTTCATTTATCTGTTGATGAAGGTTTAGGTCCTTTAACCAGGCATTTATAGAACCAGTTATTCTAAAAGGAATAAGACCTCAAGGAGGGCCAGATCTGTCTTCTAGTATTCTGAAAAAGACTGACAAGACCCAGTACAGCATTGTGTCCTTGCTAAGCCCACTTGTTAGTGCATACTGAATGCCTCACAGCAGTTCAGAACATGGAAAATGCATAGGTATTCCCATAATGCTTCAGTATGGTGTTCTAAGGAATTCTGAAAGTTCCTAGCCATTTTGTTTATTTTATTTTATGCTTTTGTTGGACAGGTTAGTTCTCCTAAGTTGGCTGCCTCTTTTCTGGGAAACCTGAGATGCTATTTATACTGACTAGGTGAAATTTAGCCAGTGCACTGGGAATTTGCTATACTTTTTTTCGATTATTGCTGTGGGATCTTTTTCATCTGGCAGAGCTGCCACCAACTCAGGCAGGGGAGGGCTTGGTTTTAATGTCTCATACAAAAGATGGTACACTCAGTGTATCACCCATCTTATGTCGCACTATAGTATCAGTATTGGAAAATTAATACAAGCACCTGAGGTGGAAACAGAACCCACAGTCTTCTGATTATCTGGCACCAAATGTGAGTGTGCTACCTGTTGAAGTGTCATGTTAACCATTACTAGTGCAATGTATAAAGGATTTGCCAATAAATGGGTCATTTGACCCAATGAGACCTTCAAGGTTAACAATGTTTAACAAACAAATACAAACATTTTGTAATTAAATAAATTATTCATTAATGTCTAAGCACTGGATTTTGGTTTAATACTCATTTTTGTCTGAGCACCTTTGTTACAGGACTGAAAAGTTTCCTAGCATATTTATTTTTTCTAATAGGAATAGTGGCCAGTTCTTTTTAGTTGGAATTGTCACAATTTTTTGTAACCGTTTGGTATTTCTGATAGTCATCCAAGTGCACATTGTTACTTGCAAGTGCTTTCTTCCATGAAGTACTTGGCTTAACCAAGCACAGTGTCACTGCATGGTGCATAATCTGTAGTGCAGATCAACGAATATGCATTTTTATGCATATCTCCTTCTGACAGCTCATACAGTGACATGTTGTGTCATGAGGACTACCTTGCTGTGCACAGATCTGGGTTACATGCGTGAACATTTAGAATTTTCCATTAATCCACCTAAGCACAACAACAGAATTAAAGTGTAATGTCCTGAAGTTAACCGTGCTTATTTTATTCATTTATTATGCCAGTAAATACATTTGGCATAAGTCCCTTTCCTGGGGTTAGCCGAGAACACTGTTTGGTTAAATGATTTACTAAGACTCTCACAGCAGAAGAAATGGAGGAAGAGTAGAATCAAACCACGGACTGCAAGGTGGACCTCATTAGCAAATGTCAGCCTTAATCCTGTCACTAAACAGACAGACAAGCATAAAAAACAGCCAGCAAATCTTAAACACAGCAGGCAGAAATATTATAGCAATGTTACAGTTGTGTGGCGGATGAAAGAATTGTTCTACCTGAAGTGTGAAAGTTATGTGCACTCTAGGGTTTCAGGTTTGTCACGTCACATTAGGTAATGGAGTATTTTGATGGAGTATTCCAACTATCAAGCTAGATAGCCACATTTGAGAATTACCACAAAAACTAAATGAGTAAATCAGTAGGATTCCACCAGTCCCTTAAGAGTAACAAACTGCAAGCTACTAGGAATCATTAAATATTATCATCCAGAAGTGTCTTCTTACTCCTAAAAGTTTCTTGCCTGTAGTACTCCATTTTCAATTATCAGGTTTACCTGAAGGGACAAAAGGGTGCTCTGCCTTTACTGTCCAGGTTTCTGTACCATACACATAGTCACACCACTGTTTTGTACACCTTACTATTCAGCTTCTTTAGCATTCTTCTGTCATACACTACCCCCTGCTACTCTGTGCCAGTTGGCTGCAGCCCCTCTGATTCTAACTTTAACCTACTTATTCAGACTCCCCTTCTCCTCCACCACCCCTCTCAGATACTTGAAGTTGTTAACCTATTCTAATATTTTCCTTTCTATCACACATGTCAGCGTTTTCTGATTTATCCCATTTGCTGCCATTACAACTGTCTTAACTGTCCTCAGTTTCATCCCATGTGCCTTCAGTTTTGCATTCCATTGCCCCATTCTTTGCTGAAATTCTTGTTAATATCTGCCTATAATACCAGATCATCTGCATGCAGTAACTTTCTTGACCTGTCCCTTCTGACCTCGTGGCTAATGTTGTCCAACACCAATATGAACGGCAGAGAGCCAGGAACTGAACCCTACTGCATATCCACTCCCACTGGGAAACTCTCATTGGGTCCTTGTACATAGTTTACAGTAATTCTGCCAGTGTTTTCGGGACTTTGAACCACAGCAGGACTGCCCAAATCAGTTTTCTTGAGACCTTGTCATATGCTTTTTCCAAGTCAGACTGTTTCTTCATTTCTAGCTTGTTCTCATCTATCTGTCTCACTGCAAATATTGGGTTGATTATGCTGCTTCCTGATCTGAATCTGAATTGCATATTTGCCATCTTACTTTCTACTCCTCTGCGTTTTCTTTTATCAATCACCATCTCCAGAACTTTCATGCAGTGTAATAGGAATTTGATACCTCTGTAGTGTCCACAGTTGTGAATGCCCCCTTTATTCTTGTATGCTGATACTAGTATGTTTATTCCCCAGTTATCTGAGATACATATTTCTCTTCATACTGCTTTAAGTGCCCTCAGGAACCTGTTTCACCCAACATCTTAAGCATATCTGCAGTGACCTCATCTGAGCCTGCTGCTTTCCCTGACTTCATTTTCCATAGTGCTGTTCTTACTTCTTCTAGGGTGGGCTCCTCCTCTTCTTTTATTATAGGTTGTGCCTGGAGGAACATGGCTTCTGTGAGGTTTTCTATATTCAGAAGCTGCTGAAAGTGCGCCTGCCTTCTGCCGTTAATGTCCTGTGGCCTGGTGAGAAGGTTGTTGCTGATATCCCGTATGAAGAGTGCCTGACTGTCTTCTTTATCTTTCTGTCTTTGCCTTGCAACCTGACAGAGTTTCTTTGTGCCATCTACCGGATTTTTTTCCAGAAGTTAGTAGAATGCCTCTAATGCTTTCTTTACTATTGCAACTCTCTCTTAGCCTCTGTGTAAGCCAGCTAGTATTCCTTTTTAGCCTGGTACATCTTTTCTATTTCCCACTTTTTCCTGCACTCCTTCTTTCTTTTGATGACTTCCTAGACTTCTGCATTCCACCACCAGCTTTCTTTATGTACCTTATTTCCATACTTGGCTTGACTGCATATCTGCTGGTAGTCCTCACACATGCTGTTTTGAGGTGCTGCCATTCTTCTTCAACTCCACCTATTTCTTCTTCTTTTTTGGTGTGCTAGAGCCCTGAGTAATTCCTTGAACTATTGTGCTTTCTCTCTGGTCAATGTCTAGGTCAGCAGCCTAATCCCTGTTGACCTTTGAGCCTTCTCTGACCACTGCTTACAGCCGATTTTGGGCCAACAGTTTAATTGGGGATGAATTTGCAATCACAGATTCTATCCCAGTGCCCCTTCCTTGGTAAGAGAAAGTCTTCCTATGTCACATGTTGGCAACTCATTTTTGTAATCTTATGACTCTCTCTCTCTCTCTCTCTTGCTGAACCATGTATTGGCCACCAACAAGCCATTTGCCAGACAGAAGCCTAGAATGGCTTCTCCTTCTTTATTCCTGTTGCTTCACCCCTGTGGACCAAGACAGTCCTTATATCCTGTCCTGTATGCCCCAGTATCTGCATTCAGGTTAACCATTATCAACACCAATTCATGTCATCTTGATTTATCTAGTAGGTCCTAGAACTGCTGTCTGGATGCACTATTTTCCTCACTATCACAACCCTGCTGTGGGGCACAGGCTGAGATTATGAATAGCACCCTACATTTATATCGTAGTTTGATCACCATGAGTGTGTCACTAATTCTGATGATATCTCACTGTCTTCTGAAGCCTCTCCATCACTACAACTCCCACACCATTTCTAGTCTGTCCTCCCTCTGAGTAGTAGACTCTGTACCCCAAGCTAAGAGGCTTTGTTGCCCCGCCCTTTCATCTTGGTCCTGGAAGCATAAGATGTCCAGCCTCCTCTTTACCATAATGTCATCCCCTGCCAAGCTCCAGCCTGTCAGTGAAGCTACATTGAATGTAGCAATTCTTAATTCATGTTTGGAAGGTTGATTGGTTTTACATCCAGCTTTTACTCAACGGAGCTAACACAGATAAACCAAGTTCAGCAAATGGACACTGACTGGCCAGTAACTTATTGACCCAGCGCTACTGGGATTTATGGTGGGCATACACTGGCTGAGGGGTGCATACACTCCTTCCACTGTTAGCATGGGTCCCTGGCAGAGGTCGGAGTAGGCAAGGTCCTATTCCCACTTATCACTGGCAGATACTCATGCCCATTTGGCCACATTAGTCAACAGACACTGTATGCAGTCTGTGATCCTTGGTATCCTATCTTGAGGATACCATACCACAGCTGATGCCCAATGCGGTTGGATTATACAACTCTTCTCACTATAGGCACCATTTAGAGTCTGTACTGTTGTCCACAGTTCCATTCTTGAGTGAGTTTGAGGTGGAAACACTCAGCATGTTTTTGGGAGGTGGAGGAACCTCACAGAGACTTAGGGAGAACATGCATATACTATACAGGCATTGTCTAGCGATCAAGATCAAACTTTTTACTTTGTGCATGGGAGGTGGAGACCTTAGCCATTATTCAATTATGCTAACAAAGCAGAATTAAGACTTAATTTACATTGCCTGTGGACAATCAGAAAATATGAATCAGAGCTAATTTCAGAGGCAAATTTCCCAAGGTTTTAAAAATGCAATCAATTCACACCTAAATATTTTCAGATACTAGACACATGCACACACATAAATCTTTTTGACTCAAGACTTTCATCAGAAGTGTAGAAATGAATTTTAGCAAGTGTAAATGCCTTATGTTGTCATCCAGTTGCTTCCATGTATATGCAGACATCAGCACATCTGCTGTTTGACCTTTGCCCTTCTCACTCTACATCAATACTTATACATTGAAATCTTGCTTCTTCCACCACACATGTCCTCTCTGACCACCATAAAACCTCTCCAAAGGTATCTTTGTCTCGTATACCTTTCTATAATTTCCTAAAAACTCTGAGTTACTGTCCCTGAGTGATCCCACATACGTCACTTTGCTCATATTGTGAAGTGTAATGTGCTCATGTGGGCTGTGCCACGTGGGCTGTGTCTCTGAAACTTCCTACTTTCTCCACCTGCTGGACACTAAGTCAGTAAATAAATTCATATATATTATGTAATGGTTCTGTATGTGTACTTCCATTTTGCTGAAGTATAAAACAAGCCATTCCTTCCTAGCATACAGACCTTCATAGGTGTATAATGTACAATAGGCTAATGACCACTTGCACCTTTATAAGCACAACCATGCAACCCAAATGTATGCCACGAGTTATTGTACCTTAGAGATTATTTTAAGGGGTATATGTTAGTTAGGACATGATTTAACTCATTCCTGCCAATACAGCTTTTTTGAGTGTGTACCTTTAACTCCCAGTGGGCATTGCTTGAGCCTTTAAAAAAAAAAGTTATCAGCTTACAATTCTAACAAATACTCATTGACAGAAGTCAAATATCAATACAATTGTGTTTGAAGCATGTATGCTTTGAGATAAAATATTCTGCTACCTTGTATGTAGTTTGGTTTTAGAAGTATTAATGTAAATATGAACAAGCAATATTTGATGCCTAGAGGAGCAGTAGAAGATAAATACAGAATCGCCTGAAGGTACACTCAGCTGTAAAGAGTTACAGCTGCTGCTGTCCATCAGTGACATGGTTGTCAGACTAGGGATGAATCTCAAATTTCCCATCCACTGGTCCATGATAAGCCTAAATAGGGCTAGGGAAAGGCTTTCCTTCACATGGATGGAAAACCTACTCCAGAAAATGGGGAGTCTCTGAGATATATACCTGTCCCTTCAACAGTTCCTATTTAAGTCACAAGGAAAGTTTAAATCCTTAGATCTAGTATTTCTGGTGCTGTTTGTTTTTTAGATATTTGAAAGGTCCATCAGAGCAGAATTAAAGGATGCATTGTATGTCATGCATAAATCACCTGTCAGCAGTCTGTAGGAAACATAGCACAGAGATAGAGATTTGAGTTGATCTGCATGGGACTTTGTATTTACGTCGTGTATTATTTTTGTGTGGAACCTCTGTGGAAGCTCCAGTTGTTGCACATGTCTGGGCAGGAACATACCAAAGGGGGGTGTTATACTCATTGACGGGTATGATGAGGGCTCAGTACAGTGGCACAATGACTTCCCTAGACCTAGATGTCATGCTCTTACTTATAAGTTGAGTGACACTGAATGCTTTTTTACTACCTCAGACACATGTTGATTGAAAGCCAGGTTACTGACTACATGAGTCCCCAAATTCCTGACTATTGTGTCTACTTTTAGGGGTGTTTTATCAATGAGGTAGTTTCTCTGGGTGGCTGCCTTCCAAAAAAGTACTATTATGCATTTCTTGTCATTGAGATTTAAGCTGTGGGTTAGCACCACTCATTTGCCTGTGTTAGACCTTTTTGTAAGATGCTAGTATCTTGGGTGGTTTCTATAAATGCAAACCTTGCAGTCATCTGCAGACTTGGTAAGACAGAGGCTTTTAACATTGTCCTTGACTTCCAAAAGTAGATGCCAAAACAAGACCAGACCCAGTACAGAGCCCTGGGAAATGCAAGACCAGCCTCTTTGTTGAAGTGGTCTCTCCAATCCTAACTTTCTGGCTCCTGCCTGTGAGCCAGCTGGCTATCCAACAAGTTACATATAGGTTTATGCCTAATTCACTGAGCTTGTTTACAATGACCAAGTAGGGTATTGTATCCAATGTCTTAGATAGATCAAGGTAGGCAGTATACACCATTTTGCCCTCATCCATTGCCTTGGTAACATTCTCAAAGAAATCCACCAGGTTCAGTAGGCATGACCTACCTTTGATGAAACCAAACTGGGTGGAGTCCAGTGAATGAAGGCTTCCTATGCCACTGTTAATCATTTACATGATAATTCTTTCCATGGCTTTGCATATGAGACTATTGGTCTATACTTCCTGGGATCCATTGATGGCCTGCCCTTGTACAGAAGGATGACTATTACAGCCTTCCATTCACATGTCATGAAGCCTGTGTGGAGGCTATAGCTAAATAATGACACCAGTGGCACTGATGGGTCATATTTCAGGCTATTTATTCAGAGCTTCCTTGTGCCTGGCTTGGACACCTGTGACTACAAGACTTGGATTGTTTCTAAGACCATCTGAATCTACAAAGCCAATATAAATATATTTTTTTGCACTTGCTCTGTTTCAGTGATCTTTAACACTTCTGTGCTGAATTTATTTGGTTGAATTTATCACTGTTTTAAGCCTGCACTTGTTAAATAAACTCTATATGTTTGTTACTGTACTGCTCTTAGGCTAGTTTTAACAGTAGTCTGATATTTCCTAACCTCATCTTTTGCTGCAAAAGCTGTTTCTGAGTTTGTCAAAGTTCTCCTGAATCTACCAAAATATTTCTAAGTTTTGCAAAGTTTTTGTGTGTTGTGAACATTTCTTGGGGCTAATGAACTTATTTCCAATGATTCCTGATATTGCAGAAATTCTTACTTCTGTTCTAAAGCATTTGTTACTGCACTTGAGATGAAAGCCAGTTTGTTTTACATTAAAAGGGTTCCTTTGCACTTTGTTGGGAGCAGAGAGCTAAATTCAACCCATCCAGTGTGTGAACTACTGGTCAATAGCTTATTGTGTTTTAATCTGATTGGCCTGGTGGTTTAACTTTATAAAAGTCTTTCATCCTGCTGGCATAAAAGCCTCATGCAAACATGGTTCCCAGTGATAGCATATACACCAACCTCTCCAGTTTAAAATCCTCTGTAGGAAATGCTCTCCATAGTCTCCTACTGTTCAAAGCTGCTTGAAGAGCAGCCCGTTTGTGCAGAAGGAGGTACCACTGAAGGGCATCTAATAGTACACTACTAAACACACTCACTTTGACCTTTAAGTGACTTTCTCTTACTCCTTCCCATCTATAAATTGTGTTTCCTTACCTTACATAGCCTAGGCTAGATTCAGACCTGCTGAATTGAGACTGTTTGGCATCACTATGAACTTAAACCAGCCATCTTACATTAAGAGGGTCTCCCTGCATCCTTGTGGCAGAACAGTGTAGCTCAGGTCCCATCTGAGTTGGGGACTGCTGGAGAAAGGCTCAGTTTGGATCTTTCCCATTTGTAGCTCTGTTAAAACTGTTTAAATTTGCCTGGATATAAACCTCACATTTGCACAGGTTTGCTCTCAGTTTACTGGAGCTGCTCAATGTTTGGCAACTTTAGCCAGAGGTCTGGAGTGCATCTGCACTGAACTCCAAGGCATCCACTGAAAAAAAATGAATAATAAGTATATTTTATGCCAGCACTGCACTTTAACTGTATTTAATCGAATTAATGTTTCATTTTTGCTGTTTGTGACTATTTTTTACTCTGCACTTTGAAATTGTGTTTCACTGCATTATATAGCATAGGCTACATTCAGATCTGCTGAATCTAGAATGTTTGGTATCACTGTGCTCTTAAACCAGCCATGTTATTGTGAAGATTGGGTGAAGATGGGTGAAGGCTGCCAGCCTAGCCAGATAGAATTTTAGAGATAATTCTGTCATCTGTAAATATTAATATAAACCACAGGCTGTTGTCTTAAATGGGAAAAATAGTGTTACACGTGGAACTGGAAAATAATGTAACAACAGTGCACTCTACTGACCAAGTCAAGCATGTTGTAACCTTTTGACATTAAAACGCGGAGCCAGAAAGTCTAGATTGAGGCATACTGCCTATTATTTTAAGGCTAGAGTTAATGGCCAGAATTTGCATGCATAAATGTCCTTTATTACTCTGGTTTCTGCCCAGAGGTGAATAATGTAAATATAGTTTCTGTTAGCCTGGGAACCCAGGGAAGTGTGAAAAATGATGTAATGTGAACCAGGAATGTGATTTTAAAAACAGAGATAACCAGAGACCATTAAGCATTTTTGTCTTGACCATGTGTAGGTGTGTTTGAGGATATACCTGCAGATGTCCTGATAGGGAATGATTTTGATAGTGCAGTACCCTGTGCTTGTGCAGTTACACGCAGTCAGGCTTGGAGACAAGCAGGTAAGTCTGATAGCCTGGGGAGATCCAGATAGACTGCATATTTGCAGCCAGGACTGGTGAGGTGGTTATTTCAGCGATGGAGCTACCCTGTAGCAGTGAGACTGAAGGTGAGCCACAGCTGCTTGGGGGTACTAACGGTCCCTTGGATAGAGTGACTGCAAAGGTAGAGTTGAGTAGTAGTACCCAGGCTGACAGTGAGGCACCACTGTCAGAGGATGCCAGACTTCCTGTGGAAGGGAAGTTGGGAAGTATTACAAGGAGAGAGCTGAGACAGGCTCAGCTCTCAGACCCTACATTGCAAGGCCTGAGGCAGGTAGCTAGGGAGGCACCTGATTCTCAAGGAAAGGGGGAATCTGTATGCTGGGACAAAGGGTTACTATACAGAGAGTGGGCCCCTGAGTGAGGGCTAGAAGGTGAGAGAGTACAGCAGTTGGTGGTGCCTAGAGCCTACCATCTGGTGCTTCTAGCCATAGTCCATGATATTCCCTTTGCAGGTCGTATGGGCATAAAATGTACAAAGAGGCATAATATGCAGAACTTCTATTGGCCTGGAATTTCCAGAGATGTTAACAGGGTACTGCAGGACCTGTGAGCAGTGCCAAAAGGTAGGCAAGGCAGGAGACAAGGTGAGAGCTCCTTTGATGCCTTTGCCTGTGATTGAGGAGCCATTTCAGAGGGTAGCTATGGATATTTTGGGTCCTCTGAGTACCCCCAAGTTCCACAGGGAAAAAGTATATCCTAGTGGTAGTGGATTATGCTACACGATACCCTGAGGTGGTGGCTTTGTCCTCCATTGAGGCAGAGAAGGTGACAAATGCTTTGTTAGAGATTTTCAGCAGGGCAGGTTTCCCAAACTAAATACTGGCTGACAGAGGTGCCAATTTCATGTCAGACCTGCTGGCTTGTCTGTGGAAGTAATGTGGGGTGAAGCACATGAAGACCACCCCCTACCATCCCTAGACTAATGGTCTTGTTGAGAGGTTAAACTCTACAATCATGTCCATGCTATGGGCATTTTCAGATCAGTTTAAGAGGGAGTAGGACAAATATTTGCCCCATCTGTTATTTGCTTACAGAGAAGTTCCCCAGGAATCCACAGGTTTTCCACCCTTTGAGTTGCTGTATGGGCATAAGGTGAGGGGACCTCTAGATTTAATTCGAGATGAGTGGGAAGGTGAGTGCAAATCTCACAAGGGATCTATTGTGGCATATGTCCTAAACCTCAGGACAAGGTTCAGGGAACTCATGGTTTGGCCCAGGAGAACCTGTCAGAAGCCCAACAACAGAAAATGTCTGGTATGACAGGAATGCTCGAGCTAGAGAGTATGCTATCAGGCAGCAGGTAATAGTTCTCATTCCTGTCAGACACAACAAACTGCAAGCAGCTTGGGAGGGAACCTTCAAGGTGGTAAGAAAGGTAAGTGATTTTAACTACATGGTGGAACTGCTAGGCAGATGGCAGGGGCACAAATTGTACCATGTTAACATTTTGAAAAATTACCATGATTGGGAGGTCCTTGTGCTGAGCATTTCCAGTGGATTGAAGGAGGAGTATGAGGGAGATCTGGGGACTGATCTCCTTAGTGAGGCTCAGGCTGACACCTCAGTGGAAGGAGTAGCAATGTCCCAGCAGCTATCTCCTACCCAGGTTCGAGAAATCTGAGCAGTGTTGCAGGAATTTGGGGACATGTTCACTGAGAAACCAGGGTGCACCCACCTGGGGCAGCACCAAGTGGACACAGGACCCCAAAGACCTATTAGGCAGGCCCCTTATAGGTGCCTGACAGAGTCAAACAGACTCTGAGGGAGGAGGTACAGGAGATGTTGGAACTAGGGGTAATTCAAGAGTCCAACAGTCCCTGTCCTCCCCAGTGGTGCTGGTGCCAAAGAAGGATGGCCACAACAGGTTCTGTGTGGACTACAGGAAATTAAATAGTCACACAGAGTCAGATGCTTACCCCATGCCTAGGACAGATGAGGCCCTAGAGCAGCTGGGTGGGGCTAAGTATCTTACAACCATTGATCTTACCAAGGGTTACTGGCAGGTCCCCTTGATTCCCAGTGCTAGAGAGAAGTCAGCCTTTGGGACTCCTTTTCACTTGTGGGATGAAGAATGCCCCAGCAACTTTCCAGAGGCTGGTAGATCATATCCTAGCAGGAGCAGGAGGGTTTGCCTTTTCTTACCAAGATGATATTGCCATCTACCTCCTTTCCTGGCCAGAACATCTTCAACATGTCAGGGAGGTGCTGAGCAGACTACAGAGGACAGGGTTGACCATTAAGCCGAGCAAATGTCAGGTGGGTATGGCAGTGGTCTCCTACCTAGGGCACAGATTGGAGAGTGGTAAGATAAGGCCAGAACCTGCCAAAGTGGATGCTATTCAAACATGGTTTGCACCTGTTACTAAAAAGCAGGTGAGGGCATTTATAGGCACAGCAGGGTACTACAGAAAGTTCATCCTCAGTTATAGTACCATACCTGCTCCCCTCACAGACCTGACAAGGAAGAACAGGCCAGATAAGATAGTGTGGATCCCAGCATGTGAGCAGGCATTCCAGACACTTAAAGAAGCTTTGGGAGGACCCCCCCCATGTTAGTCAGTCCAGATTACAGCAAAGAATTTGTTGTGCAGGTGGATGCTTTGAACCATGGGATGGAGGCTGTACTTAGCCAGATTTCTTCAGATGGGAAGAGCACCCAGTGGTTTATCTCAGTCGTAGGCTCCAACCCAGGAAGGAATGCTATGCAGCTGTAGAAAAGGAATGTCTAGCCACAGTGAGGGCACTGCAGAAACTTCAGCCTTATCTGTATGGAAGGAAATTCACTGTTATGACAGATCACAACCCTCTAACATGGTTAAACAGCCAGCCAGCAAAATGCCAAGTTGCTAAGATGGAGCCTGGGGTTGTAAGCATATGATATGTCCATGCAGCACCACAGTGGGATTAGCAATGCCAGTGCACATGGGCTCTCAAGACAGGGAACGGGGTAAGGTATACTCAGATAGACCTAACTCCCTCAAGCAGCGTTTCTCAAGGGTCACTTGAAAAACTAGCTTGAGTTTTCCAGGGGGGAAGATATGTGAAGATTGGGTGAAGATGGGTGAAAGCTGCCAGCCTAGCCAGATAGAAATTTAGAGATAATTCTGTCATTTGTAAATATTAATGTAAACCACAGGCTGCTGTCTTAAATGGAAAAATAGTGTTACATGTGGAACTGGAAAATAATGTAACAACAGTGCACTCTACTGACCAAGTAAAGCATGTTGTGACCTTTTGACGTTAAAACTCGGAGCCAGAAAGTCTAGAGTGAGGCATCCTGCCTATTGTTTTAAGGCCAGAGTTAATGGACAGAATTTGCATGCATAAATGTCCTTTATTGCTCTGGCTTCTGTCCAGAGGTGAAGAATGTAAATGCAGATGTTATTCGTGCTTCACTGTTGCAGTCATTACATTTGGGTAATCCGCTGGCAGGTTGCCCTTAGTCACCTGAATAACAAAGCTTTGGGTCCTGCGTCAGTTGCTGTCTCCTCTTCTATGACGTCAGGTTGTCATGGGTATAAAACATGCAGCTGACGCCATTTTATTCAGCCTTTCTTGCCGAGTGGTGCCCGAAGCAGAAGCAGTTCACAAGTGCTGGTCGGCCGACTCCTGAAATTTTTGCATTCGAGTTTCAGAACCGAAGTTTTCAAACTAAAGCTAAGTACCCTGTTGGGGAAACGTTTTCTTGTTCCTTACCAATGTCGGTTGTTGTTGTGTCTTTCGGCTTTTCCTGGTTAGGGGTCACCACAGCGGAACTCTGGTCCGCTAATGATTGACAGTAGATTTTTACGTGCCGACTTGCCGGGCCTGACGCACAACCTTCAACGAAGGAACTCCCATTCACACATGTCGCCACACAGAAGACGCTCTAACTGAGAATTGAATGGGGCAACGTCTTACTATGAGGCGACAACGCTACCGCAGCACCACCACCGCAGTGTCCCTACTGATGTCAGTAAAAGTTAATAATTGCATTACTTGTGGGAAGCAAATACCTCATAAGGATTTTCATTTGTACTATATTCCTTGCCTAGGCCCAGGTCATAGCGTGCCTTGCTGTTGGTTTTGTGTTAGATTTAACCAACACACTATTAAGCGTTGGTATAGTTTTGCATCTAAATATTTTGCATCAAGATTTAATTATCTTGAAATGTCTGTTAGCAATCCGACTACCGGAGTTCACAAAAAAATGCAAAGAAAAAGACAGAGACAGATGATCAAAATGGCTGAGGACTTAATTACCTTGGTCAGGGCCCCCCCCCCCCACTAAGAGGCCTAGGCAAGGCACTGATTATGAATTTTCAGATCAGGTTTCCATTTCTTCTGATTCCTTTTCTGATCAGGAATTTTCTATTCCACTCTATGAAGATTCTGATGCAGAGGAATCTATCCCATCTGCATCTCCTCCTGAGGATTACTCTTTTGGAGAGACTTTGCATACTTTAAGGGAACATTTTCACTGGGAGAGTCAGGACTTCTCTGAATCAAAAAAGAGGCTTAGGGATTTCCTTCTTCTTCCTCAGCATAGGCCTTTGGCTATACCTCCTGTATTAGACATTGTTGATGATGTGTTTTCGGAATCAAGCATGGCTCCTGATTCCCTACCTCCGGCTCCTAGTAAGCCAGACAGATATTACAGGGTTCCTGACTCCCACAAATTTCTATTCAAATTCCTGCTGCTGATCCAAAGACTATTTCTCAGGGTCCCAAGGGTGTAAAGGCCTCTACAGCCAAAAATCCTACCCCCTCTGATAGAGATTCCAGGGAGCTGGACAGATGGGGAAAGAAGGTTTATACGTCTGCTACCTTGGCAATCCGAGCCTTAAACTGCCAGTTTCATATGCTTAAATATCAACAGCATGTCATGGGCTTACTGAAACAGAAAATGATGTTGATTTCTGATTGTGTGGAAAACAAAGTGTTACAGGAATTATTGCATTCAGCAGAACAAGTTGGAAAGCATACTTTGCAATGTGGTTTTGATTCCTTGGAGGCCTCTTGCAGGGCTGCAGTTACTGTATCTGTGATTAGAAGGCATGCCTGGCTCAAGGAGCAAAATCTGCCTGATCATGTTAAAGCTAAATTGTTGGATGCCCCCTTGCAGCATGATACTCTGTTTGGTAATAAGGCAGAAGAGGATTTAAAGAAAATGGAAGACAAAGCTAAATCTATGCAAACTGTAAAATATTTCTTGCAAGTGCAGCCACCCAGGTTTAGTAGGCACTGGCCTACTGAAAATTGGTCCTTTCCTGTGTCCACCAGAGGCACTCAAGGCAAATTCAGGCACTCAAAAGGCTCCAGATACCAATCACAGGGTTCTTACAGGTCAAAGCAATGGGGTGCCTCCACCTCCAAATCTGGAGGAAACAAAGCACAACCCTATAGTAAGCAGTCTCAATGACTATCCTCTACTATCACCAAGCACTTATCTTTTGGCAACCCCCTTGGGGGGAAAACTAGCACTTCATGCTCAAAATTAGCAGTTAATAAACCAGGACAAGTGGGTATTAAACATAGTATCCCAGGGGTACAGATTTTACTTCCACACTTTGCCAGTTCCAAATGGATGGCCAGATCTGCCACAAAATTAGTGGGCATAGGCTCAGAAACAAGTTATGTCCCTCATGGATATGGGGGCTATTCAACCAGTACCAGTAAAGGAAAAAAGACAAAGGTTTTATTTAAGACTTTTCCTGGTACCCAGAAAAGACAACTCTTGGTGTCCAATACTGGACTTATCAATTTTGAACACGTACCCGGACATTCCAAAATTCAAAATGCTGACTTTACAACAGCTACTGCCTATGCTGGGCAGGAACGCTTGGTTAGTGACTCTAGACTTAAAAGAGGCATACCTGCATATCCCAATAAGGGAATCATGCAGAAGATACCTCCACTTCAAGGCAGGTTTTTTGCATTACCAATTCTCTGCACTGCCCTTTGGCTTATCTACTGTGCCCAGGGTCTTTACAAAGTACCTGGCACCAGTAATTGCATTCTGCAGACAAAGAAGCATACAAATCTATCCTTATCTGGATGACTGTCTCATTCAAGCAGAGTCAAGGACACTCTTCTTCAACATCTGGCATTTGTAAAAAGGCTTCTAACATGCCTAGGGTACACAATAAATGAAAAGAAATCACAACTGGTACCCTCTCAAATAATTATATTCCTGGGTGCAAGCTTGAATACAACTGCCCAGATGGCTTACCTTACGCCAGACAAACAAAGGCAACTGACAATATATTTCAAACAAATGGCAACAAAAACTCAGCTATCTGCAAGACAAATTCTGCAGGCTTTGGTGTTCATGGCATCCTGCATCCTACTAATTCCATATGCTAGAATGCATATGAGGAAACTTCAATGGTACATAAAAGGTTTATGGAGCCAACATTGTCACAGTCTAGAAACAATGATTCCTCTCATTCCCTGCCTACAACAGGAGTTTCATTGGTGGGCAGAGACGTGTCACTAAAACAAGGGACTGTCATTCTCTCTAGTCCCTGCCACCCAAACCCTAACTACAGATGCATCAGCCTATGCTTGGGGGGCCCACCTGGCGGGGAGATGCATTCAGGGCAAATGGAGCCCAAAACAAATGCATCTGCATATCAACCAGAAAGAGATGCTAGCTGTTCAGAATGCCCTGACAGCCTTTAAGGACTTACTTCATCCAGGACAACTACTGATAAAGACGGACAGCACCACGGTTATGTGGTACATAAACAAGCAGGGGGGTACACATTCCTACCCACTTTGCAGACTAGCCACGGCATTGTGGAACACATCTTTGACTTACCAAATACATTTTCAAGCTCAATTCCTGCCAGGAAAACAAAATACTCTTGCAGATGACCTAAGCAGAAATCCTATGGACCCGCACGAATGGAAACTGGATCCACACATCTTCAGCATGCTAACACAGAAATGGGGGAGCCCAGACATAGATCTATTTGCCTCTCCCCAAAATTATCAGTTAGACAAATTCTGCACAAGGACTCATCACAAAAAAGCATGGAAAGTGGATGCCCTATCCTTCAGATGGAAAAACCTATCAGTGTATGCCTTTCCCCTCTCTGCCTCTTCTCTCCAAGGTCTTACTAAAAGTCAGACAGGAAAAACCAAGAATGATCCTTGTTGCTCCGGACTGGCCTCACCAACACTGGTACCCACTTCTAAGGAATATGTCTCAACTTCACCCTTGGTACTTGCCTCAAATACCTCATCTACTGTCTCAGCAGAACAATCAAATTCTGCACACTCAGCTCCAAACTCTGAACCTTGCAGCATGGCTGATCATTTACTTATTCAAACAACACCTCTCAGTAAATCTGTGATGGATGTCATTTTGGAAGCCAGAAGGCCTAGTACTAGAAAATCTTATGCTGATAAATGGAAGAGATTCTGTGCTTGGAACCAAGGATAAGGAACAGACAGAGCAAAGCCCAATATTCCTCAGATTTTACAATATTTGACTGAAATGCTTGACAAGGGCCTATCTTTTTCTTCAATAAAAATCCATGCCTGTGCCATCTCAGCTCATTACAACACAGAGCCTCCCCTCTTTTCTCATTCTCTGCATAAACAGTATCTCAGAGAGGCCAAAAATGTAAGGCCTCCCAGAAGATCACCAACTCCTGCATGGGACCTCAATTTTGTGCTGGAAAAACTCACCCAGCCTCCTTTTGAACCAGCAGCTACTGCGGATATAAAAATTCTATCTTGGAAAACAGCTTTTCTCTTGGCAGTCACTTCAGCAAGAAGGGTTTCAGAACTACAGGCTCTCATGGCTGTGGAGACTTTTATTATTTTTTACCCGGACAGGGTGTCCCTCAGGACCAATCCTTCTTTTATGCCTAAAGTGGTATCCAGTGTGGCTCTTAACCAGACAATTCACCTGCCAACTTTTTACCCAAATCTGCAGAACAAGGGGGGAGTGGATTCTGCATTAATTGGACGTCATCAGACAACTAAGATTCTACTTAAACAGGACCAAATCTCTAAGAAAGTCTGAGCAACTACTGGTAGCATTTGCTGCAGGGTCAGAGAGGAAGGTTATATCAAAGCAGACTATTTCTAAGTGGATAAGCCACTGCATTCGTTTCTACTACTTGCACCATGGTAAACCTGTGCCCAAGGGGATCAGGTCTCATTTCACCAGGGCTGCTTCTACTTGAGCAGCTTTTCTCAGAAGGGTTCCAACCAAAGACATTCTAGAGGCTGCTACTTGGAGCTCTGTTCATACCTTCACAAAGCATTATCATTTGCCTTTCTTCTCCAAATCCAGGGCAGGCTTTGCCACTGCAGTCCTGCAGGGCCTTATAGCTGCTCCTAATGCTGCTTAGTTCCATCCTCCCATCTATAGCTTTATGATTCTACCCAAATGTAATGACTGCAACAGTGAAACATGATGAACATAGTACAGTTGTGTACACTTACTATAAATGTAGATGTTCGAGTGTATTCACTGTTGCAGTCCGGGTTACCCACCCACCAGTCCCCTTTTTTATACCTTTTCTTTCCTTCACTATATTCTAAAGCCTTTGTGGTGTATTTGCTGTTAGATGAAGGTAAAGTTTATGTTGCTAAAAGTGCATTTACATATATTTTTGTTTATTTATATATATATATATATATATTGGCTCCCCATTTGGGGGGCACCTGACATCTGGGGCAAGAAAAACTGAATAAAATGGCGTCGGCTGCATGTTTTATACCCCTGATGACTTGACTTCATGAGGAGGAGACAGCAACCAATGCAGGACCCAAGACTTTGTTATTCAGGCCAACTGAGGGCAACCTGCCAGCAGATTACCCAAATGTAATGACTGCAACAGTGAATACACTCGAACATCTACATTTATGGTAAGTGTATACAACTGTACTTTTCTGTTAAAACAAAAGTTTATTGTACCTCTAGCGCTTCAGCAACTGCCTTCAAGGAGTATAAAACATCACATAACTTATACAGTTTATATACCCTAACACATCTAACAATTAAACAATTAGCCTAAACCAATTAATCAATAAACATTAAAAAATACTTAATACTGCTTTCTCATCAGATAAGAAGCCTCCAGTTACATTCTACATTCAGACCCTGAGGTAATAAAGTGTCATATTTCAAAATGAAAATACTTTCTTTATATAACAACTTCTTTTTATGCAAATCATCAGAAAATACACCTTCATAATATTTTTTTTTTAGATCAATGGACCTAAAAAATTTATTGCCTAGGTCTTTAGGCATTTCATTTCGTAGAGGTAGGAATTTAAAAGATATCTTGGTACGCAATAAATTTAAATACCCCACTGAGACACTGCAGTATAGGACCATGCAGAGACTAGGAACTTCACCCTCTGGTCATTGCAATGTTTGTCATTATATTGTTCCACCTTTTAAGTATATAAATGGCCATGTATTTGAGGCTAAAAATATATATAGCTGTAACACTGAAGGTATTATTTATGCGTTGAAATGTCCTTGTAACCTTGTATATATATATATATATATGTATATATATATATATAGGAGAAAGTAAAAGGAAGTTTAAAACTAGACTGCAGGAGCATGTCAGGAATATTATAAATAATAAAGAAGATAGCCCTGTTACCAAACATTTTATGCTGATTCACAATTCTAATCCAAATGGGCTATAAGCCACTATCTTAGAACATATTATGAAGGGTGTATTTTCTGATGATTTGTATAAAAAGAAGTTGTTATTTAAAGAAAGTATTTTCATTTTGAAATATGACACTTTATTTCCTCAGAGTTAGAATGTGTAATGTAACTAGAGGCTTCTTATCTGATGAGAAAGCAGTATTAAGTATTTTTTAATGTTTATTGATTAATTGATTTAGGCTAACTGTTTAATTGTTAGATGTATTAGGGTATATAAACTGTGTAAGTTATGTGATGTTTTATACTCCTTGAAGGTGGTTGCCGAAGCGCTAGAGGTACAATAAACTGGTGTTTTAAGTGGATTCTTTGTCTGTGGTCTTCAGTTTTATCTATCTTTTTGGTTCGTGCAGTGTACTTTTCTGTTAGCCTGGGAACCCATGGAAGTGTGAAGAATGATGTAATGTGAACCAGGAATGTGATTTTAAAAACAGAGAACCAGAGAGCATTAAGCATTTTTGTCTTGACCATCCAACTCACCAGCACTGTTTTGCTCTATATGTAAGTTTATCTTAGATTTGTGTTTTCTCTTAGAAATATCTAGAGATTAGAGAGCATTAAGCATTTTTGCCTTGACCGTCCAACTCACCAGCACTGTCTTGCTCTATATGTAAGTTTATCTTAGATTTGTGTTTTCTCAGTCTAATCTTTCTAATCTCTAGATATTGCTAAATGTTTTTCTGTGATGTCAAAACTGTACCACTGAATTATTTTAAGCATTTTTCTGTGATCTCTGAACTCTTGACTAGTACTGTGTAGTAAAAAGTATTGTCTTGTGTTTTGACTATTTGTTATTTAATATTTTAAACCCTTTCAACCGTGGTTGTTTTTGTAGAGATAATTTAAGCTTTTTAGAGTACTTGCATGCCTTTGGTAAAATTGTACAAAGCCACTCCAATAGCTTTAGCCCTGGGCTATACTAATTGGATAATAATATTGCACAGTAATAATTGAACACCCTTTTAAAGGCCTTTGAGTAGCTGATAAATATTAGTGGGTGTGGAGCTGGTACTACCATATAGTCTGGGAAAAAGGGGCACAGCTGGAGAACCTGTGCCAGTCTTTCCCAGGAGTGCCTGTGTGGTTGTATAAACTCTTCTCAAAGTGTGTGTGTGTGTGTGTGTGTGTGTGTGTGTGTGTGTGTGTGTGTGTGTGTGTGTGTGTGTGTGTGTGTGTGTGTGTGTGTGTGTCAGTGACCTGAGCAGGGACATGAAGCACTGGTTGGACAGAGAGGGTGCTGGAGGTTTTAGCTTACACTCAAGGCTGAGATCTGGACTCTATAGCTCTGCCAGTGGGGAGTCTTATTGGGAACCTGGAGAGTGAGGGAGTGACCAGCCCCAGACTGACTGTGATCTCTGTGTGCTCTTAAGGGTAATTGCACTTTACTGTGTGTATTTGTTATCCTTTCCTCCTATATGAGACGCCCCTCACTGGTGTCAGTGGTGAGGATTGAGGCTCCTTGATTGCTGGGCCAGGGCATCACAGTTACATTAAAAGGGCCTCCCTGCACCCTTGTGGCAGAAGTGTGTAGCTCAGGGCCCATCTGAGTTGGGGATTGCTAGAGAAAGGCTCAGTTTGGGTTTTTTCCATTGGTAGTTATGTTAAAACTTTTTAAATTTGCCTGTATATAAGCCTCGCATTTGCATGGTTTGCTGTCAGTTTACTGGAGCTGATCAATGCTTGGCAACTTTGGCCAGAGGTCTCAAGTACATCTGCACTGAAATCCAAGGCATCCACTGAAAAAAACTGAAAAATAAGTATATTTTAAGCCAGCACTTCACTTTGTTAACTGTAATTAATTGAATTGCTGCTTCATTTTTTGCTGTCTGCGACTAAGTCTAGCTAGCTCACTTCCTTCCCATATACCACATTCAGAAAAATCCTGTCACAATAGTTGGGCAGTTTCCCATCATTTTTTCTGCCAGCTTGATTGATATGGGCATCTTGAGACAATGTAGTAATTGCTTCATATATACTAACAACCATTTACTCCTAAAACAAACTAACACCTTATGTGAGATATGCAAAAACACTGTGGAAATGGAGTCAATTCTCTCACTTAACAAAGAAACTAGACACAAACAGGTTGTCAGCACACGTTTCACCTGTCATGCAAACCTCACCTCTCACACAAATAAGGTCATGACACATAAACCCACATACGTGGAGGTACTCCCTAAAAGCCTACCAAAAGAACAGACACCTCCCAAATGCACACTACCCACACTCACCACTAAGCAAAAATAAACTACTACACGTCAACACACACACACACACACACACACACACACACACACACACACACACACACACACACACACACACACACACACACACACACACACACACACACACAGACACACACACACACACACACACACACACACACACACACACACACACACACACACACACACACACACACGTTTCTGAACAAATGAGTCCCTAAGGCAAACGCATCAAATATCTTGGTCATAGGTAACTCCATAGTGAGATACACAGATGTCTCCCTCACCAGACTGGACAAGGAGAAGGTCACAGTCAGTTGCCTATCAGGTGCCAGTATCTGACAAATCATGCATGCACTCAAGTCACTGAACAACAATTACCTTTATGACTCTATCATAGTCCATGTTGGAGTGAATGACTTGAGACATACCTCTCTGGACTCTATGACAAGAGACATGATGGAACTCTCTGATTATGTGTCCCAGACAGGTATGTACCTATCCCTAAGCAGTATCCTACCATCACCCAGCGTGATCCCACAATAAAAACAAAATAATGATTGACTTTACAATTGGCTCAGCTTCTGGTGTCAGTCCAGGGGGATCCAGTATCTATCAGCCTAGGAGGATTTGGTAGACAAACCTTGCTGCTTTGCTAGAGAAGGTCTGCACCTGTCCCCCTAGGCTTTCGGATAATGGCAAAGGCCCTTGCCTCCCCCATAGTTCCTTTTTTAGGAAATGTCAAAACAACAAATTTTCCAACATAAAATCTAATTGAGACAAACCCAGGATCGTGCTGTTTAATGCTAGCAGTTTAAACATGAAACTGCACTCTCTGGAAGCTCTCCTCAACTTGGAGGATGCTGACATCTGTGCAAGTACAGTGACATGGTTCAAGGCCGCTGAGAGCTCCCCAGCTGTGCAAGGCTATAATGCCTTCCACACGTTCAGACCTCAAAATGAGCATAAAGGAACCAACGGTGGAGGTGTATCTATCTTTATTAAAACCAAATATATTTTGAGAGTGGTCAAACAGCATGACTCTCTCGAACTACTCCATGTCCAGTTAACTATTGGGAAAGTACCATACCGCATCATTACTAGCTATAGATCCTCCACCATGAATCAGGATAAGCATACCACCCACCTCAGTTTACTGGAATCCCTCGCCATACAGCCCAGCACCTCAGTCATGGGAGATTTCAACTATCCTTCCATAGAATGGGGGACATACACAAGCAAAAACACGCTCGCCCAGAGGTTTCTGGACTTTGTTAACACAAATGCTCTGGAAGAGATGGTCTGCAACCCCACTATGGGTTCTAATGTTCTGGACATAGTACTCACCAACATGGGGGGGTCACTGTACTTCCCCATTCGTGATGTCCTCCCTCTTTAGGTCAAACCACACATCGGTCTCGTTTGAACTGACTACTGGAACTGACACCCTCAAAGAAACAAAAATTATAAAAAACTTTGCCAAGCTAACTACAGCCTACTAAGCAATGGTATAAAAAGCTTCATACCACCCACAATCTCAGATACCAATGATGACTATGCAGAAGTGTATGCAAATGCCCTGTACAAACAAGTTCTTCCTGAAAAACAAACCACCTTAGTGGACTTCAAGTATAAACAGATTATATAACTCTCTAGAGATCTTAACCTAGCTTTTGACATTAATAGAATATGCTGGATGATGCACAGCAACGGTTATCCCACTCCACAAAGGGGGAGCCACCATGGACCCTGGGAACTACCACCCCATTAGCCTGAAGAGCCTGGTCTGCAAGGCTATGGAACGTATCATCATGGAACTTATAAACAATGACATTGGTAATCACCAAACTCTGAACCCTACCCAGTTCAGGTTTGTAAAAGGCAGATCATGTCTCCTAAACCTGATAGACTTCTTTGAAGCTGTCACCAAAGCCGTAGATGAGGGTAAGGTGGTTCACACAGCCTATCTAGATCTCGCCAAGGCTTTCAACACCATCCCCCACTCTGGAATTATAGATAAACTCACTAAACTAGGTATAAATCCCTATGTCACAATACGGGTTGCCAACTGGCTCACTGACAGAACCCACACTGTGAAAGTAGCAGACTTTAAATCCAACTTCAGACCAGTGACAAGTGGAGTACCACATGGTTCAGTCCTAGATCCTCTCCTGTTTGATATCTACTTCTCTGAAGTACAGGCTAACAGAGAAGGTCTTTGGCTAACAAAGTTTGCAGATGACTGCAAACTAGGAGCCATAATCAAAACTCCTAATGATGTGGACATCCTGCAAAAGGGCTTCACTGAGACCGATGCCTGGTGTCAAAGCCATGGCCTCAAGCTCAATGCCAAAAAGTGCATTGTCATCCCTTCTGGTAAAAACTCTGTACCCATGAACTACCACATAGGCGGTAGTCTACTTAACACCAAAAGTGTGATAAGAGACCTTGGGACACAGGTGGACAGTAGTCTCTCCTTTGATAATCACATTGCCACAGTAGTCAGGAAATCCTTCTATGTGGCACACCTCATCACAAAAGGTTTCTCATCCAGGAAAAAAAAAGGTCATTGTTCCCCTGTACTCATCATTCATTAGACCCATTATAGAGTACAACACCCCTTTTGGTATGTACCTCACAAGACATCTACAACAACTGGAAAGGCCCCAGAAATAACTCACAAAGAGGATTACCTGCCTCAAATAGATGCCCTATGCAGACAGTCTCAAAAAACTCCAGCTTTACTATGTCGCATATCGCCTACTCAGAGGCGATCTCTGCCTAACATACAAAGCTATGTCAAACCCAGAGCTGTTGGACATGCTCCACTTAAAGAAATCCCAATCCCTCCGAGCTACATGGTCTAGGGACCTAAACCTTGTCACCACAATAAACAGAACATGATGGCGGGATAGATTCCTGTCCCAGAGACTTCCCATACTCTGGAACAAACTACCTATCTGTATCAAACAAAGCTCCTCATTAGCACTCTTCAAGAAAAATCTTGATGATTGGATGGGAGATAGGAAATTCACCCCAGGGATCACTTCTGTGGCTCTGCTTGACAGTGGCACAGGAAAATAATTTTCTTGGGTGGCGAAAGCCAGGGTACCATTTGGCTAGGCTTATATAGGCCCTAGGGCCAATAGCCTAGTACCTAGCTATGAACCTAGAGAGTTCCACTTTTCTGGAATAGACTTCCTATTTACGTACAACAGAGCTCCTCACTGATTCTATTCAAATGCAACCTGGATAATTGGATGGGAGAATGCAAATTCACCCCTGGGGTGGCAGCCATTTCCATCATGGACAGGGGTAGCCGGTGTTAATCACAGACCTGCGCTGTTCATAAATTTGTTCTGCAAACTATCCAAAAGGAACAAATGTGGATACTTAAGATTAACATGGCTAGCCTAGCAACCTCCTATGAACCTGTAAACTTATTTAGAAGGCATTCTGGGATGTTATCAGGGCCCACTGAAGCTGTATTTTTGGCATTTGAGAGAGTTTCTAAGAAGTTCCCCCTACTAATAGTTGGAGGGATTATATTAGATGGTATTTTCTGGGGCTTGGGGAGCTTCTGGGGTGAGGGAGGAGGGTAAAATTGGAGATGAATTTTTCAGCCAGAAGATTTTCTATATCTCTTGGTCCCATGAACATGGCTTCATTTACCAGCAGTTCAGCACACTGCTGTGTGCTGCCTTTGAGGTTTCAGATGTAGCTAAAGAGGGCCTTATGGTTGTCCTTGGCCTGGGACACTATCTTTAAATTTTCATTGCTGGACTTAGTTAGTCCTCTTCGCTATCTACTCATACGTTCATAGGTACGTAGGAGATTTCTTGGCTAACAGCTTAAGAGCCCTTACAAGCCTAATGATTATTTTCTAAATTTCACCCAATTTTTGATTCTTAAAGGCTAGAGGATGGCTTAGGTTTGTGTCTATGCCTTGAGTATTAGACAGATTGTCTCTGTCCATAAGGGACATAAACATCACCCTAGGAGTGAATTTATGATTTGCCATCCATTGATCCAACTAGCATTTGAAAAGAGTCAAGGAAGGGCTCTGCTTTACCCAAAAAGCAAGCCTGTTCCAAAGAAGGGGCAATCTCTGAGACACATATTTGTCTCTCCAGCAAGTTCTGTTCATGTCACAGACCAGGTTTATATCCTTAGATCATGTAACACCTGTGCAGTTTGTTTTGCAAATATGTAACAAGTTCCAAAAGGGCTGGAATTGTGAGTGACTTGTAGGTTTGGCATCAATCACCCCTTAATAGTAGGCAGGAGACAGAGTAATGGGATGGGGCTTTTAGTCTATCTGCATGGGATGTGTTGTTTACACCCTCTATTTTCTTATTGAGGAATTTCTGAGGCCACTCCAGCTGTTGCAAGTGCCTGGTCAAGTACATGCCAAAAGGTGCATTATACTCAATTACTTTTCTGATGATTGCTTTGTACAGTGGAACAATAACTTCCTTGGATCTGGATACCATGTCTTTACTTATAAGCTTTGCCACATAGAAAGATTTCTTCACCACACCACATTTGTGTGCCATGTTCAATCACAGCCTCACCTCAGGCTTTGTCCGTACCAAATGGCACACTGCTACAGCCATCCCTCTCCATAAAGGGGGAGTGACTACAGACCCTGGGAATTATCACCTTATTAGCCTGACAAGTCTGATATTAAGGCTATGGAGTGCATCATCATGGACCTAATTAACAAGGATATAGGGAATCTCCAAACTCTATATCTCACGCAGTTTTTTGTGAAAGCTAGATCATGCCTGCTCAACCTGGTTGACTTCTTTGAGTCAATCACCAGAGCTGTGGATGAAGGCAAGGCAGTTCATAAAGCCTACTTTGATCTGGCCAAGGCCTTTGATTCCATTCCCCACTCAGGAATTATTGATAAACTCATCAAACTAGGCATCAACCCCTATGTCACTAGGTGAGTTGCAAATTGTCTTACAGATAGAATCCACAGTGTGAAAGCAGAGGACTTCACGTCAGACTGCTGACCAGTTACGAGTGAAGTCCCATAGGGATTGGTCCTGGATCCTCTCCTGATTGGCATCTACTTCTCAGAAGTCCAGGCCAACATGGAGGGACTCTGGCTGACCAAGTTCACAGAAAACTGCAAGCTGGGAGCCATTATTAACTCCCCAAGTGATGCAAACATCCTACAGAAAGGACTCATTGAGACCAATGACTGGTGTCAAAACCATGGCCTTAAGATTAATGCCAAAAAATGTGTCATTATCCCCTTTGGGAAAAACTAATTTCCCACTAATTACTACATTGATGGGAACCCAGTGAACACTGAAGGCATTATAAGAGATCTGGGAACACAAGCTGACAGCAACCTCTCCTTCGACCACCACATTGCCACTGTGGTCAAACAGTTCTTCTATGTGGCACATCTCATTATCAAGGGTTTTGCATCCAGGAAGAAAGAGGTCATCATTTCTCTTTCTACTCTTCCCTCATTAGACCGGTCATTGAGTATAATGCCCCATTTGGCATGTACCTCACTAGACACATGCAACAGCTGGAAAGGCCACAAAAGTACCTCACAAAGAGGATCCTAGGCCTTAAATACACGTTGTACATGGACAGACTCAAAAAACTCCAGCTATTCTCTGTCTCATATTGTCTACTAAGAGGCGATCTCTGCTTGACTTTCAAAGGCATGTCTGACCCAGCTCTGTTAGAAATGGTACATCTAAAGAAATCCCAGTCCCTCTTCACCACATGCTCCAGTGACCTCAACCTCATTACCACAATCAACAGAACATGCTGGAGGGACAGGTTCATAACCCAGAGACTGCTTATGCTATGGAATCAACTTCCCATACATGTCAAACAGAGCACCTCACTGGCCCTCTTCAAGAAAAATCTTGACGAGTGGATGGGAAATAGAAAATTAACCCCAGGGATCACTCCAGTGGCTCTACTCGACAGAGGCATTGGGAACTAAGGTCGGGTGGCATGATGCCAGGGTAATCCTATGGGCTAGGCTTGTAAAGGCTCCAGGACCATTAGCCTAGTACACACCTATGAACTTATGAACCACTGTGCACACATGGCAGTCAAAGTTCATGCTACTATCTATCTGTAAACCTAGATCTCTCATCTCTGAGTCCATTCTTAGGGGTGTGCTGTTAATACTTCTGTTGATATATACATTTAAATCAAAGGTTATAAAGAATATAGCCAAGCATTCTGTTATCCTTTAAATAACATTTTCCTGCAGTGACTGTCAGGGAAAAAAGCACTAGCTGCAATAGGCACAATGGTGCATTAGTTAGCATTTTTGCCTCACAGTAAGAGGTTTTCCAGTTTGATTCTTGGCTGGGGTGCCTTGGAGTGGGAGTCTGCATATCGTCCTTGTGGGTTTTCTCCAGGTGTTCCAGTTTCCTCCCACTTTCCAAAGACCTGCATCTGGAGTGTTTCTCCCTGGGCCTCCACTGAAAATGTGTTATTTCCCAGTAAACAAATGTTAAATGAAATTATTATTAATATAAATCTACTGTGCCCAAAATGGGGGATATGTTTTGCATTAAGAAACAGGTACATGAAGTTAAAAGGGGATATGTCTGTAAATAAAGTTGTATATTTTAGTTTGTGTTTTATGATGGCTTATTGTTTGCATTTTGATTGGATTAGTACTTGATAGAAAGATGACATGGAAAAGAAAAAAATATGCATGACATATTGTAAACATTAGTATCTGGTCATTTCAGACTGTATTGATAAAAGACTGAAGTAATTAAAATGGTCGGCTGCCATACCTCTCAACCTCTTAGTGCAAGAAATCTAGACAAAGCCTAAAATAATGGTGGAAAGGTCCCAAAACAGGGACAGATTTTAAATATTGCTGTTATAAACTTTGGAAAGTGCTAGAATAGCAGATTTTGTATTATGATACTTTTTCAGAAAATTCTTTTTCTGAAGGATTTGAAGTCTGAAACTCAAATGTATGTCGTAATTTAGTGTCCTTAATCCTTAGTGATTTGTCAGAAAACCATACATTTTACGGGGAAACAGACCAAAAATATGAGGCAAAAATCTGGACAGCTGATGGGTATGCCAGCTGCTGAAATAAACATAAAAATTACTGTGCCTATAGATTGCTTATTCTGTATTGTTAACGAAACAAAGAAATGTTTAGTAGACTATTAACAGTTTGCTTTAAGATATTTTTGTCTGCATGCTGCTTTGATGCATAGCTTTCAACTGTCTAGAATTTTGCAGAATATCCTGATTTTTTGAGTAATACTTTTACTGTAGTCCTCATAAAAAGTGTGTATGCGTATATCTAGCAATTTTGTAAGTTTACAGACATAACATGTAAAGAACACTCCAATGGCACTATGAAACGTTTATCAAAGCTAACGTATCTACAATATTAAGTTAAGAGCTTGATTCTGATCTGCTTTTCTAGTAGCTACACTGTAACCAGCTTAACAAATCCATGTTTAGTATTTTCCATTTTTTTAATTTCTCCAAGTCTTTTAAGTTTCTAATACCATGACAGGAATGGACCCCATTCCTAAGTCAAAGTGCAATTAAAGTTCAGGAAATTAGTATTGTTTCAATCTTAGATTTCAGCCAGACATGCTCTTCACAGCACCCGCAATGTGCTCAATAATGACTGCTGCTGCAATTTGTATGTGGTTACATGTATTGGTAACATGTCTAAATACGATTGTAGATTCTTTTTTTTTATAAGACCCATTGCTCCTACTACTATTGGAACTGTCTGGGTATCTTTCTTCCACATGGCTCTCATTGCTTCCTGCAAATCCTGATATTTTATGACTCTGTGTCTCTTTGTATGCAAGACACTGTAGTCACTGGGTGTGGATCCATCTATCAGTACATCATTATAGCAATAACCCACGCCTGGGTGTGGGTAATGCTAAATTTACCCACGGTTGGCGTGGTTTGGTCCCCAGGCGTGGGTTATTGCTATTATACCATGACATTATTTAAGAAAAGAAACTATTACTTTTCTTAAATAATGGCATAGTATAATGCCTGTTTACTGCCCTTCCGCAGATGTCTGGCATCCGCGGCAGTTCTGATGTACTGCACGCCTGCGCAGTACATCAGAGCTGTGGGCAAAAGCAACGGAGAAAGCAAGATCTCCGTTGCTTAGTGTTCGCTATGTTAAATGAGTTTAACATAGCGAGACAGTTTTAAAATAAGCAACGGGCATCTCCGTTGCTTATTTTAAAACTGTCTCGCTATGTTAAACTCATTTAACATAGCGAACACTAAAAAGCAACGGAGATCTTGCTTTCTCCGTTGCTTTTAAATACTGTCTGTCTTTGTTAAATGGGTTAAACATAGCGAGACAGCTTTAAAATAAGCAACGAAGATCTCCGTTGCTTATTTTAAAGCTGTCTCGCTATGTTAAACCCATTTAACATAGCGAGACAGTGTTCATCGAAGTTATACTAATGGAAAAAAGTCCGGGCGACCGGATCTTTTTCCATTAGTATAACTCGATTTACAACGGGCACGCTGGCCAATCAGCGTGCACGTTTTGGGGGGATCATGGTATAATAATAATTAACTTTGAAAACTTGTGCATAATCTTTATATCTAGAGAACAGGCTACTGCTCAAACTATCACTGACGTCCTTGGAAAACTATAGCCAGTTTATTCAGCATAATGTTTACATTAATAAAGTGGGTCTGAAATGCTTAAATTCAGCATATTTTATTTCAAGAGACAAAGGAAACAGAGATTCATTTTTCACCAATACCTAGGAGTAGTATTAGTTATCTGTAATTTATAGACTTAAGTGATGCTTCCCTTCTTAAACATGAACCATGTTCCCCTGCCTAGTGCAATCAGAAATATTTTTTCTTTTTCTCATACTCAGCTGATGAATAATGCATGCCACTGTTCAAGGTTATTACAGACAAAAAAGAATTCTTGAAACCTACCTACTACATTTGTCATAATGACCTGTCATATCATGATTACTTTTTCTCAACTAATAATTGAGAAGTGACTACTTTAATTAAGGAGTTTAAAATAAGGGAAGAGTTAAAACAAACACTGTGTCCAAGGTTTTTTAAAAATATACAGCCATCCCATACATATTTGGGAGATTCTATGACCATTTTTATTTGCTGCTGTGTGGTAATAAAACTGACACAGGATTCCGGAAAGATATGAAGTAGCACATTCAAGATATAAATATTGTACTCCAGTCAGCTTTTAAAATTCCTTATTAATACAGTGGTGTGAGTAGTACAACAGATAGTACACCTGCCTTTGGTGTAAAATGCTGTGGGTTCAATTCCCACACCAGCAAACCTGAATGTTGACACCACAAAGCAGAACAAGGGGTGTGCTGTCCTTTAGATGGAATGTAAACTGAGGCCCCATCTGGTTGAGTTTATGAAAGTTCCAGAAGTTTTGAAGGATCCTACAGCAGCTATTGAAAAGACTAGAACAAATTCTGTAGTGTTCTGGCCAAATTTTTCCAATTGGAGCTGTAATGCATTTTGTTTTATATGCTTCATCACATAGAATCTGACAAACTGTATAATATTATTTATTTACTTAATCCTTTGTTCACTGGGTTAGTCCTACTAGGCTAGCAGCCTCTTTTTTGGGGAGACCCGAGGTAGTATTGATATTACTAGGGGAAGTTTAGCCAGAGAATTGGGGAACTTGCTTTACTCTTTTCTCTTGGTGGTGCTCGATCTATTCATCCTTCATTTTTTTCCCTTTAGATGAATTTTGAAAGATATTTAGGTACATATGTATGTATGCATGCATGTTTACCACAATAGGGTGCTAATTACAAATGAAAATTTACAAGCCCTGCCTGAGTTGCATAGAGACAGCTATTCAAGTTGCATTACATATGTGACAAAAGAAACATAAAGTACATAAGAAGACGGTGTTGACAACAGTAAATTCACATAAAGTGCATAAATGAAAAAGTTGATTTAATTTTACAGGCAATCATTAAACTCTCACTTTAGTAGAATCTGACACTGTGGGAAATTAAACATCTGCTGTACAAAGGGTAACTTCAGCTTGCTGCAGTACTAAAAAATTTAAAGTATCTGAGGTTATGAGAATGTTAACCATTTACTTCTGTTTGTGAATAACCTGTCTAATGCTTGAAATAACATGACATTCTCAAATCACTGCATGTTAATGGTTTAATTGTTTATTCTTTATCCCAAAGTTTACAAATATACCACTCTGTTTTTTCATTAAAAGCATTTTCTTTTGCTTTGCACTATGTGCTTCTAAACATTTCTCAAAGTGTCTCCATGCCAAGAATGACATTAACATTTCCTAAATATCAGACAGGAAACACACGGTTATTATAATAATTATCTTTCTATTTATCACAAGAAATAAGTAAATGAGAATTTTAAGAATAGACTGATTTTAAACTTTTGATTAAAATCTCAAAATCACATTCAAAATTTAATTTAGCACTGACATAAGCTGCGGTAGCATTGTCGCCTCACAGCAAGACGTTGTCCCGTTCGATTCTCAGCTAGAGCGTCTTCTGTGCCTTCATTGAAGGTTGTGCGTCAGGGCTGGTAACTCGGCATGTAAAAATCCACTACCAAACATTAGAGGACCGGAGTTCTGCTGTGACAACCCATAACCGGGATAAGCCGAAAGACACAACAACAACAACAACAACAACTGACATAATAGCTTTACACAGATATACTTTTGATTACATTAAGGTGTTAAGAATCAAAACTTTATAGCATGCACACCCATAAGGCACACACAATTTATGTTTAATATTTTTATTTATTATTATTCAGGTCTGGAAAGTATGTAAGGTTAGTAAAGCAAAATGTGTTGCATTTGGAGAAGCAGCAAGAGTTTAAGTCACAAAAAGTATTAACAGTAGTGCATATACTTACAAGTAGTAAGGATATTTTAGGATTAGCGCATATTAAGAACACTAAATGTAACACTGATAGCGTGTAATGTCAAATGTGTCTTGTGTAACTGACTTTGAAAAAATTGCAGATGCAGTATATAGTGAAGAAAGGCAAGAAACATAAAATAGAAGGCAGGAGATTACCAGAGAAGTGGGCAAAGGGGTAATTCCACATCCATACTAAATGTTATGTTCTTACAATAAAAGTAGTACTTTAGTCTAAGTGTGAAAACTACAGAGGAAAATTAACTGTAAAATAAATATTTCCATAGCATGAAGACTGTGGCTACTAGTTGTTTTAATCCTGCATGGAGAGCTGTACCAATGAAGGCAGACTGACAGCTTTACTCTGCTATCTGCATTTATACTCCTGTATTTTGCTTGCATCATCTTTATTATTTCAAACTCCCCACTCCTTATTCATCACCCTTTCCCATTATTTGCCACTCCACAAGTGCCACATTTGCCACATATGTAACATCACTCTCAGTCCACATTCTGTCATTTCTAGAGAAAACTTACCCCTTAATTTTCTACCCACTCGAAACTGCCTCATATCTCTTGTTGCTTGCTGGACATTTGGAATTATCCCTGGACCCGAGGTATTACCTTTTTCTGCTTTGTCTTTCTTCTTACTGGAACTACTATTACAGAGGCACAGCTGCACATGTGAATTTAGGGGTTTCTCTGCTAACCTTCCAGATTACCACCTCCAATCCTGGTGTAATGGGTGGAACTTAATCCCATGGTTTATAACTCATGCCCCAGCAGGAACCCAGTGCCATCTCTGCATATGGATTCAGAACCACTAAAAATACAGAAAGCGTGTTAACTTTTTATAATATGTAGACCATTTATTTTGTTTTTCAGTTTCCCTCTCTGATTATGTTAATCTGCTGCCTGAAACTTGTCAGAAAACTGGATGTTCTGAATTCAAATATTTGAGATGTGTATCATTGTGGTCTCAGTGACAAACCATAGGAAACCGTGTGCTGTAATTTATTAAACCACAGGTGAAAAAGCTTTCATGATATTTAATATTTTTGTTCTAAATGGAGAAAAAAAACAGACTGTAAAACTGAAAACTAAATTCCAGGTATATCATGAGCCAAAGAAGAACCTACCTTATGTCAGACATTTATTTTTTTTTTTATCTGAAACTAGTATGCGCAAGAAGCTGTAGATGTGTACGTGACTGACGTGACAAACAGGGTGTGTGACTGAATTTCACAAGCTCTGTGATATACTGATCAGAGATACAAGTATTTGTGGCTACATAACAGGTAGCTAGGAAGACCCCTCCCCAACACACACACACACACACACACACAGAATTGGAAGGCGAAGGGTATACTTGTACATGGGCAGAGTCATCAATTCCCAACTATGGACATCATCTTCCATCCTATTGCTTCATCCTTCCCCACGGCTAACTCATTCCAGCGTATACACCAAACAAACATATCTTTTCTCTGGGCAGACCTTATCTCTCCAGACAAAGGCAGCCTCATGGATTACTCCATGACCAGGAAGGGGAGTGGGTGTGTGGAAGGCCTACATTTTGTGGGCAGCTGTTTAACTTGCTGGTTATGGAGAAGAACCATAACACTGATGGATGACATATGGGTGTGCAATACCATGATGCAGCCTGATGCTTCACTGCCCACACACTCATGCCAGCTAAGCTGCTTCTGTCCACTCTCTAGTTTCCACAGGAAACTAGGGTAACGGTATATCTCCTGGCACAACTTCCCAAATATCTCCCCTTACACAGAGACGTGAGCAGGCAAAGCCTCATCCATCTTCTCTCTTACAGGTAAGTACTAGGCTAACTGTCCTTGTGGAGCCATTTTAAACCTAATCAATTTCAATTCCAAAGTTAAGAATCAAACCCTGTACCTTGTTTCTGTGAGTACACACCTTAACCATTATGCCAACCCTCAGTCAACACACTTGTTGCCCATACATAACTGTACCACAAGCCATAAAGACTGATGCATATTGCTGATATGCTAAGTAGACCTTATCTGGATGAATGCAGAGAAGATTCATTAGAGGAAGACGTAGAAGCATTCTGTATAGTGAAACAAATTCCGATAACTCTCGGGAAGTGAACAAAATGAAGAAAGCTGCCAGATCAGATATGGACATGCAACTGCTGAGAGATGTGACAATAACTAGTGGCCAGGTAATCTAAAACACCATCATCCACTGATTCAGCCATACATTACATTCAGAGACTGAATGCTATCTAGTCAAGGTCCATTGCATAAAGGTGAGAAATTCATAATTCTTCTGAGAAAATAAATGATTTGGAAAAATCCATGAGCATTGTATGGGAACGTCTAAGTGTAAGGAAAGAGCACAAGACATCATGCATTGACCCAATATGCAGTAGGGCTGGATGAAATGGTGCAAACCTTTTTACTGTGTAGCATGATGCCTGTAAATCAAAGTCAGAAAGGACTGATGTCTCATGAAAGTCCAACTGGAACTTGACAAAAACTAGGAATATACTTGTTTCAGCACCAGAAGTGCAGTTTTCTGTCGTGTATTGATTACTTCCTATAGTATCTAGAAATTCTGAAAGTGTGATAGTGCAGGATTTACTGGGATTACATGAGCAAGTAATGTCAAATGGCTTCCTTTTGAAATGTTGGCACTCAAAATGCTGAGTGCCAACAAGACAGAAAAAAAGACAGAAAAGACAGAGAACAGCAAATCTCAAAAATCGCTCTTCTCCTTTAAACTTTTTTGAAGGGTCAGCAAGCCCCCCCCCAACCTCCACCGAACTTATACATACCAAATCCATGATGGCCATACCTCGCGGAAAAGGGAATATTCTGAGACATGATAAATCAGGCTTGATAGATTTAAGTCTGATCTTTCTGCTATTCAACTTCTATATTTTGGGACTAGATCTAGTAGGTCCTGACATTTTAAATGGTTACGATGTTGGACAAATGTTCAATCTGTAAGCCAAGAACTGAAGAATTTTTTTCTCAAGAGGCTACAAGTTGTAGCATACCACTTCAAGTCAAGATGTCTGCAGTCACATGACCAAGTGAAAGGCATGATCCAATAGTTAAAAATATGATGAAGAAATGTGAGACAACAGAAGAAATAAACATTTATTGTGCATTGTCGGACTACAGAAATGCATGTTTGCAAGTTCTAAGCATGTCACCTTCATAAATATTGATGAGAAAATGACTAAGATCCAAGCTACCTTTTCTTTTCTTAGTTCCAGAAAGCAGAAGGCAAGTTTTGAATTACTAAAAGGAAGACAAATGAAAAAGAAAGACTAAGATAAAGCTGCCTCTTAGCTCAATAAATCTGGACAAAGGCATAAATAATGCGGAAAAGCCCCAAAATAAAGACTTTTTTTAAATAATACTCTTATAAACTGAGAAAGTTGATAGAATATCAGGTTTTGCATTAGCATAATATTTCTGAAGAGTGTGAAGTCTGAAACTCAAGTGTGTAAACTCAAGTGTGTATTGTTATTTTCTGACTTCAGTCCTCAATAACTTGCCAGAAAACCAAATGTTTTTTGAATAACAGACCAAACGTACGAGACAAAAAGCTGGATATTCTGAGAAAATATGGACAGTTGAGAGGTTTGCTTGTGTGTTAGAAAGAGAAAGAGACAGACTGACAGTGAGTAAGAAATTTGGGCAGAAATCTCAAATTCATATACATGTATTAGGTCATCACTGTAGTCTGAAATCAGGAATTTGTACAGAAGGACTCATAGACATTTACATTACAATTTTAAGGTTATTTGCCAAAGAATTTGATCTGTGGGATGTCTGTGATGCTTGAATTTCCCAGGAAAATTCCTTTAGCTGATCAGAAAACTGAGACTTCAGAAATGACTACAGAAACTGTCATGAGTTCTACAAACAATGCAGTCAAATTGGTCTACTTCAGAAGACTGACAAACCAAGAGACTGAATTCAAAAAGAATGAAAATTTAAATACTGAACACATTTTTAATGCAGGGGTCAAGCCCCCTGCACCCTCGTGGGGGGGTACATTCCCCACACTCCCTGCTAACTACATATACGAACTTGAAGATCACCCAACAGTGGAGAAATTGCAAATTCCATCATTCAGTATTTTGAATTTTTAGTCTTTTGGGATTCAGTCTTATGGTTTTTCACTCTTCTGAAGTAGACCCCTTTGTACTTATTGCATATTAATTGGAACCAAACAGTTATTTGTCTGGGTTTATACTGCATTGCCTTGTTTATACTGCAACAAACAAAGTTCAACTATTTTCTCCTAGTGAAGAAATGATCTATTATAAAGGACAAAATGAATCTGTGTCTCCTTATCTGAACCTGCAACACACAGCTATAGCACCCTGTGTCACAGAACACAAACATGTTTCTGGCCTAGCTTACTTAGAAACTTTGGCTAAAATACAGATATCCATTTTGACACTTATATTAGTATGTCATACTACTAATAGAGCTAAGTCTGGAAGATCCCCAAACAGGCAGGGAGTGCCAAAAGTAAGAGTGTAATGCTGAAAAAGACAATATTAGAACAATTATCTTTCAAACTGTAATATGAAACAGTGATTAACTAGGTATATATGGAGTGAAAATCTTCCACACAGAGACGTTTCTTACACTGTTTTGTTTTTGGACCCACTGTACTTGTTTAGTGGGTTGTTTGAGACTTTGGGGATACCACGGAGATTACTTTTTTTTTTTTTTTCAGACTGAAATGTGCAAACATCAAAGGAATATCAACAGATTGATAAAGCAGCAGGGAGAAGTTTTTAAATTTTCTAAATCTGATGCTAAACCCACAAGAGAAAAAGACTGCCAGAGAGAGAAAAGGAAGATAAATCTTAATTAGATTGCTATATAGGGAGGAGAAACTGGGACATTTATTGGATGGTGGTTGGATTGGGAATAATATGTCTGTCTGTTGGGAATGTTCATAGATTCATAGGTTGGTACTAGGCTATCGGCCCTAGGGCCTATACACGCCTAGCCATAACAATTCCCTGGCTATTTCTTCCCACACTATTTACTTCCCTATACCCCTGTCTAGCAGGGCGACTGATGTGATCCCTGGGGTGAATTTCCTTTCCCCCATCCAATCATCAAGGTTCCTTTGGAAGAGGGCCAAAGAGGCGCTCTGCTTGACATGTATGGGCAGTCTATTTCAGAGTCTAGGGAGTCTCTGGGTCAGGAACCTATCCCTCCAGCATGTTTTGTTTATTGTGATGACAAAATTTAGATCCCTGGAGCATGTAGCTCTGAGGGATTGGGATTTCTTTAAGTGTAGCATGTCCAACACCTCTGGGTTTGACATTGCCTTGTATGTTAAGCAGAGATCGCCTCGGAGTAGACAATATGCGACAGAGTATAGCTGGAGTTTTTTAAGGCGGTCAGCATAGGGCATCTGCTTTAGGCTTTGTATTCTTTTAGTGAGGTATTTCTGCAGCCTTTCTAATTGTTGCAGATGTCTTGAGAGGTACATACCAAATGGGGCATTGTATTCTATAATGGGTCTAATGACGGATGAGTACAGTGGGACAATGACCTTCTTTTTTCTGGATGAAAAGCCCTTAGTGATGAGGTGTGCCACATAGAAGGATTCCCTGACTGTTGTGGCAATGTAGTTATTGAAGGTGAGACCACTGTCCACCTATGTCTCTAAGTCTCTTATCACACTTTCAGTGTTTAGTGTACTGCCACCTAGGTGATAATTCATGGGTACATGTTTTTTTCCCAAAGAGGATAACTATACATTTCTTGGCATTGAGCTTGAGCCCATGGCTCTGGCACCAAGCATCTGTATCTGTAAGGCCCTTTTGTAGAGTATCCACATCATTTGGGGATTCAATATTGGCTCCCAGTTTGCAGTCATCTGTGAACTTTGTTATCCAGAGTCTCTTACTGTTGGCCTGTACTTCAGAGAAGTAGATGCCAAACAAGAGAGGTCCCAGGACTGAACCCTGAGGTACTGCACTTGTCACCTGTCTGGAGCTGGATTTGGAGTCAGCTACTTTTACAGTGTGGGTTCTGTCAGTAAGCCAGTTGGCAACCCATCGAGTGACGTAGGGATTAAGGCCTAGCTTAGTAAGTTTATCTATGATTCAAGAGTAGGGGATGGTGTCAAAGGCCTTGGCAAGGTCCAGATAGGCTGTGTGGACTGCCTTACCCTCATCCATGGCTCTGGAGACTGATTTGAAGAAGTCAATAAGGTTCAGGAGACAAGATCAGCCCTTCACAAACCCAAACTGGATGGGGTCCAGTGTTTTAAGGTTGCCAATGTCTTTGTTTATAAGTTCCACGATAATACGTTCCATGGCCTTGCAGATCAGGCTCGTTAGACTGATTGGGCGGTAGTTCCTGGGATCCATGGTGAATCCCCCCTTGTGGACTGGGATAACTGTAGCTGTGCACCACTCAGTGGGCACGAAGCCTGAGGTGAGGTGAGGTGTCCAGGAATGGAGCTAGTAAGAGCAAGTATAGATGGCATTTAGATGACCTACAGTAGCAAGAAGGATAGGTAGATTAGCATATGTTTGAAAATATAGGTTCTTAGGTAAGTACCAGGCTAGATGCACTTGTGGGACATTTTAAGCCTAGCTAATTTCCTTTTTTGTGGTCAAAATAACCTATCGCGTTTGGTTATAGATAGGTCTTACTCATTCCATAGCTGATAATTATATATTACCCCTAAAGAGAATAACTGGCAATATACCATAGATAATTTCAGAGGACCTATGCATGTGAAAAAGCATTTATCAGTTGCCTCTGTCCATTAAAATAACCAGGATCATACCATAGATAATTTGTGAGAACCCATGCTAAGGATAAAGCATTTACAAGTTGCCTCTGCCTATTATTAGTACAAGGGGCAGTCCAGGGGTAAATTTTCTGTTTCCCATCCATGCATCTAAGTTGTGTTTGAATATAATATGACTAATATAACATAATACGATATAATATAATATAACATAATATAATATAATATAATATAATATAATATAATATAATATAATATAATATAATATAATATAATATAATATAATATAATATAATATGATGATGATGATAATATAATATGGCTTTTATTTTGAGAATAACCTATCTGCAGTGTTCTATTATGGTTGACACTTTTCTTTCACTCTTTCTTTCCTTTTTTGTTTCTTTTATTTCTCTAGGTGCTTATCCCCATTTCCTGCTGGCAGTTAAGCCACCATCTCTCACATACATGCTTATTTGTTCCATAGTGGAAAGATACTCAGCTCTACTAGGTGAGAGAGAGCCATTCAAAAGGAGCCGTCATTCAGGCAAATATGGGGATTTTGTATTCTCAGTGGCATCTAGGCAATGACAGCATTTTGTGTAAGTCCACAACCCTACACCTGAGCAAGGCGTTGACCTACTCATATTACCATGAGGAGTCCCAAGGCCTTCCTATTGCAGTATGTGCCCCCCCCCCATGCACTTGTTAATGAGGGCTCTCACAAGCTAGTGGCTCAGTGATTCATAAGCCTGTCTCCAGGATGCCCAGGATACCCACTGCACTGGTGCCCCTCTTCTGAGGGATTGTGGCTATGTGCACCTTGCTCCAGCCCCACCTACCCACACATGATAGGCACAGATTTCCACCTCTACCAGTGCTGTCAGTGCCCAGGACATAGTTGGGACTTCATCCCTCTGTGTTACCAGTGCTGGCTCATGTATTTCAATGCAAAATAAATACTAACAAGCCAAAAAAGAAATTCTATTTCTGGCTTAGTATACTTAGCCATTGACAGCTTAAATGCAGCACGCCTAGATATATTCAGCAAGATGACTGATTAAATACAAAGGTTTTCGTCATCATCTGAGCTATCTTGTCCTGACATGACCACATTCCAAGTTCAGTATACATTATAGCTTTTCCATAGCTTTCACACCTTCCTCCTCATTTTACAGACAACTCGTAGTTCTGCTCTTCTGAAACTGTTCAGCAGCTGCTTAGTACTGATTGGTTATATTTCTGGAATGCTCTTGATGTGGCTCAAGCTACTCAGGTGTTTTCTGATACATCATTGGATATATAACCTCATCAATACGATTCTGCTGCTTCAAATTTTCATGTTATACCTCAAAATGTCATCTTATTGTGTATTCAAATGGTTAATTAATAAACAATAAATGATCGAGCAAGTATTTCCCCTTTCATGAGGTTAGGAAGAAAGGGTGGAAGTTACCAGCTTTTATTCTTCAACCAAGCCTGTATTAAGAAGAGGTAAAGGTAACAGAGATCTGGTTATTGATAAGGGACCTGGTTGTCTTTTGAGTTGTATATCATGATATATAAAAATAGATTACTTAGAACTTATGTAACCTGGATTTAGCTTTAGGAACATGGCCAACATACTGCAACAGACTTACTGCTCAGTTTCCGCAGCATCATATATGGACATCCACCCTGTCCTCTGAGGGGGTTATTCTTCCTGGAATCCAAAAGGGTTGACTTCTGTTCAGTCATGTGGACTTTGTTGGATACTATACTGGAGGTGGTCAACATACTACAACAAACTTCCTGGTCACTTTTTACAGCACTTTTTACAGTATCTGCCCCCAAGGGGGTTATTCTTCTACTGAGCTCAAATGTGGAACTTCTCTTTGGTGTGGCCCTTGCTGAACATTAGATTAGAGGTGAAGTAAAAGTAACAAACCACTGTTTACTGTTGTAATAACTGCAAAGCTGACAAGCAGCAGTGCAAACTGACATTCATCCCAGCATGCTAAACGATCCACCAAAGACAATGGCTAACATGCTGTTTGTTATGTGCTTAGGAAAATAGCACATGATATGCACCCACATCAGAAAGAGCAGTCATAGAGCAGCATAGAGAACTCCTCTTTCAACAAATCCATCCCAATTCTTACTCAGAAATACAATTAAATATAAGGATTTGAGTTTATTTATTTTATAGTGCAAATATTCTGGGTATACAGTACACCCTTTCTGTATGTTAATAAATGACATACAATATATAATCAATGATTTTTTTTCTCCAAAAACAGTTCGATATTTTCAAATGTATTTACAGACATACTGAAATCATCACAAAGCACGCATTCATAAAATAAAAACAAGCTAAAATCTCTAATTGTGCTACCAACATCAGATGAAAAAATGTTATGCGGCTGCAGTACGAAGCAGTGACACAAGGCACTGAAAATTACCATCAAAACACTTTTATTCAAAAGTACTTCTGTTTTACTGAATGACTTGATCTTTAAGAGAAATTATCAACATCTCTGTCTACAAGCAACCACCTGATGTAATATTTTTCTTCCTATAAAAAACAGATTTGACTAGGTACTGTGTGCACATTTGCAATAGATCACCAAAGAAAGTCCAAAACACGTAATAGAGCAATACCACAAAAGAATAACTCCAATGCACGTCTGGATAAATATTTAATCCACTTCAAGTCTCAAGTGTAAAATACAGATGAATATTCTCTCTAGCGCCTCGGCAAAACTTGCCTTTACAGAGAAAAACTTCAACACTCATAACACATACCCTTAAATACATTTAACAAGACATTTAACAAGACACTCCCAATCAATTAAACAATTAAATTAATCAATTAAACATAAGAAAATCTAAATGCATATTTAATTTAAAAGACATACTATACATTGTTTAAAAATGAACTTACTAGATTTATAATAAACTTTTCCATGAACAGTCATGGTTAAGACCATTAGGACTTAATGTATTAAATTTCAATATAAGGCATAATTCCTTTTTCCTTAGTATTTGTTTTACATGCTGTTCACTAAAATATGATTCATTATAAACATTATCCAGTATTGTAACTTTTAAATTATCAGGTTTGCCATTATGATATTTATAAAAATGTAAAGCTAATGGACTATTTTCTTTTTTGTTTTTTTATGTCTCTGACATGTTCTTTTATCCTACAAGACAAAGTTCTTTTTGTCTCTCCAATATAGAACTTCCCACAAGGACATTCTATACCATAGATAACTTGTGATGACTTGCAATTAAAAACACCCTTAGTTTCAAACAAAATACCATTAATAGTTTTAAACTGAGGTACTACATAACTGCAAATAGTACACTTCCCGCATTTTCTTGTTCCCTGATATTTTACTTGTTTATACATCTGCATGTTAGATAACTTAAAACGACTGTGTACTATAAAATCCTGGATATTTCTACCTCTTTTATATGAAAAACTAATAGTGTAATTTTTTTAAAAAATCCACTTCATTCTTGAGTAAATTCCAACTAAAAATTACTTGTCGCTTAACATGTTCAGACAATAAAGAAAAAGTTGAAACGAAATATAGAGTATCTTTAAGTTCTCCATTTTTACTTTTTCTACTACAATATCTATCACCATTATTTTTGCTTTTATTTCTAACTCTTTTCAAGCTATATTTTAAATCACTCTCACAGTAACCTCTAATTTTGAATTTATTATAACTTAATAGATATTCTTTCTCCTTTATATTAGGGTTACTACATAGTCTCTTCACCCTATGAAATTCAGTATAAGGGATAGACTGTATAACATGTGGTGGGTGATAACTTGTTCCATACAACACAGACCCAGATCCCTGAAATTTCCTATGTAATTGATATTCTATTAATTCATTATTATGACCTTTTAGGGTAATATCTAAATAATGGACTGTAATACCAACTTGTAGTCCATCAAATTTTATATTCATTCTATTATTATGTATTTCTTCTAAAAATTGTTTAACATTTTCTTGACCTCCCTTACATATAAACAACAAATCGTCAATGTAACGGAAATATTTACAAACATATTTAACATAAAATGGGTTAGTATATATATACTCCTTCTCAAATAAACCCATAAAAATATTTGCGTAACTGGGGACAAAGGCCGCCCCCATTGCTGTACCTTGTTTCTGCTTATAAATATCTCCGTTGAATTCAAACATATTATTGCTCAAACACATATGTAACAATTCCAATATATATTTAGTAATTAAATTATCACCCATAAAGTGCTTAATAGCAAATAATCCATCCTCATGTTTTATACTTGTATACAGACTTGCTACGTCTATTACAACAAAATACATGTTGTCTTCCCATACTATATTCTTAATAAAATCAATGAGGGCAAACACATCTTTAGTATAAGAAGGTAACTTACATACATAAGGAATTAGATATGTATGAAAAAAAATAGAGACATTATGTAAAAAACTATTAGTAGCTGAAACTATGGGATGTCCAGGTGGTGGAAACTCATTTTTATGTAATTTGGGTAAACAATAAAAACATGGCATTCTAGGATTGTTCAGACTAAATTTTTCTTTTACATCTTTATAAGAAAAATATTGCAATCTGTAACCTTTGTCTATAATATGCTCATAATTTCTTTGAGCTTCTACATAATCAGATAATGCATTTTTTTCATATACCTCATCTTTCTTTAAATGTGCATAGCACATGTCCAAATACTGAACAGCATTTAGTACAACTAATTTCCCACCCTTATCAGAAGGTTTGAACACCATATTACCATCTTGTCCTAACTTAATCAAACTGTTCCATTCTTCCTTCGTTAAATTATATTCTATTTGCCTTTTATTTTGTTTAAAATAATAAAAATCAGCCTCTATATTATGTATTAAGGATTTATATAAATACTTTATACCATCATTACGATATGGGGGTATAAAGTTACTTTTCACTATAATTTTACTAGTATCTAATTCACAACATTCCATACTATTTAATTCAGAATCACAAGAATAAAATTCATCATCTGTATTAATTATGCTAGAATCTACATGTTCAGTTTCCCCATTTTCATTATTTCCATTTTTATCATTTTTAAAAAAATCCATAAGATGTAATTTATGTGAAAAATTATATATATCAGTTTTTAACACATGGATTCTAGGAATCACAGTGGGAACAAACTTTAACCCCTTATTTAATACATTTAAATCATTCTGTGTTAATTCCAAACCTGATAAATTAACAACATACTCACAGTTCGAATGATGTTCTTTTTCAGGGATAAAGTTAATACCATTTGCCCCTTTTATGAAAACGTTGGTTACCATACCCTCCCCTCTGTGGTCCCTGTCCATTCCAACTCCGTTTCCGACTGGAACGGTTATTTTGAAATGACTCTAGTCCCTTGCTGTTTCCAGGATTAGGAAGAGCCGGAAACTCTTCACTGTCCGAATCGTCTTCAGTATGCGATAAACCACTTTCTCCTGAAATTCGTCCTCTTCCTTCTTCACCGCCATTATCCTGTGCTCGCTCAAATTGCACACGCTTCAGGTTCGTCTTGGAATTGTTAGTCAGTAGGAACGCCCTCTTGCTGTCGTAATCGCGCAGATCTCTGTGCAGTTTGTTCTTTTTACGCTCTATTAAATCAGATTCATATTCTAATAATTGCTGATTAGTTTGCACTAAAAATTGTTGCAAATCATCACTCTTGATCTTATTACATATATCTACACATAGGTTTTTGATTTCTTCTCTCAGTTTATGTTTTTTTAAAATATCTCTTTCTATTAGTATACGGACCCATTCTTTACTGCAACGATGAGCAGCTTGTATCCATCTCTCATGAAACTGCTTGTCTTCAGCATTCATGAGATCAAAAGGAGTAGAAGGATTTTTCACAGTACATAAACCTCGAGGAGTGATATCCAACTCCTCATAACGTTGCAGACTTTGTAAATTTAAAAAAACAGACGTTTCTTTATACAACAATTTCTCTATTTGTGCATATAAATCCTGAATTTCAGGAGCAACTGCAGTCTCCGATTTTTTGCCAATTCTCGCAAACGGGTTTTGCTGCCATAGTTTTCTGTCCTGCTGCTACTTATTATATAATGCTGAAACTCTTTCAGGAACCGATGTATCTTCTCTGACCGTCATATTAGCCATATTTATGGAACCGGCTGCTCCGTTTGAGGGAATCAGAAAGCTGTCAATGGATTTCTGTGTGTTATCCATAACTGATTCTCTAAACATCCTCGGTAACGCCGCAAAGGAGTCACTAGCCATGAAAAGATGCAATAGACCACCAAAGAAAGTCCAAAACACGTAATAGAGCAATACCACAAAAAAATAACTCCAATGCACGTCTGGATAAATATTTAATCCACTTCAAGTCTCAAGTGTAAAATACAGATGAATATTCTCTCTAGCGCCTCGGCAAAACTTGCCTTTACAGAGTAAAACTTCAACACTCATAACACATACCCTTAAATACATTTAACAAGACATTTAACAAGACACTCCCAATCAATTAAACAATTAAATTCATCAATTAAACATAAGAAAATCTAAATGCATATTTAATTTAAAAGACATACTATACATTGTTTAAAAATGAACTTACTAGATTTATAATAAACTTTTCCATGAACAGTCATGGTTAAGACCATTAGGACTTAATGTATTAAATTTTAATATAAGGCATAATTCCTTTTTCCTTAGTATTTGTTTTACATGCTGTTCACTAAAATATGATTCATTATAAACATTATCCAGTATTGTAACTTTTAAATTATCAGGTTTGCCATTATGATATTTATAAAAATGTAAAGCTAATGGACTATTTTCTTTTTTGTTTTTTATGTCTCTGACATGTTCTTTTATCCTACAAGACAAAGTTCTTTTTGTCTCTCCAATATAAAACTTCCCACAAGGACATTCTATACCATAGATAACTTGTGATGACTTGCAATTAAAAACACCCTTAGTTTCAAACAAAATACCATTAATAGTTTTAAACTGAGGTACTACATAACTGCAAATAGTACACTTCCCGCATTTTCTTGTTCCCTGATATTTTACTTGTTTATACATCTGCATGTTAGATAACTTAAAACGACTGTGTACTATAAAATCCTGGATATTTCTACCTCTTTTATATGAAAAACTAATAGTGTAATTTTTTAAAAAATCCACTTCATTCTTGAGTAACTTTGTCTTGTAGGATAAAAGAACATGTCAGAGACATAAAAAAACAAAAAAGAAAATAGTCCATTAGCTTTACATTTTTATAAATATCATAATGGCAAACCTGATAATTTAAAATTTACAATACTGGATAATGTTTATAATGAATCATATTTTAGTGAACAGCATGTAAAACAAATACTAAGGAAAAAGGAATTATGCCTTATATTGAAATTTAATACATTAAGTCCTAATGGTCTTCACCATGACTGTTCATGGAAAAGTTTATTATAAATCTAGTAAGTTCATTTTTAAACAATGTATAGTATGTCTTTTAAATTAAATATGCATTTAGATTTTCTTATGTTTAATTGATGAATTTAATTGTTTAATTGATTGGGAGTGTCTTGTTAAATGTCTTGTTAAATGTATTTAAGGGTATGTGTTATGAGTGTTGAAGTTTTATAGGTTCATAGGTTCATAGGTTTATACTAGGCTATCTGCCCTAAGGCATTTATAAGCCTAGCCCAAATTTTTGTGGCTTACGCCACCCCTTATATGAAAAAATACTGTGCCCATTAGTTTGTTGTGCCTCTGTCCAGCAGTGACACAGAGATGATTCCCGGGGTAAACCTACGATCTCCCATCCACAGGTCTAGATTTCTCTTGAACAGAGTCAGCGAGGTGCTCTGCCTCACATGGACCGGGATTTTATTCCACAGCATAGGAGTCTCTGAGTGATAAATCTATCTCTCCAGCATGTCCTATTTATATCCGTGCTAAGGTTTAAGTCGCTTGCTCTAGTGGTTTTGGTGGATTTGGATTTTTTGAGGTGGAGCATGTCCATTAATTCCGGGTTGGACATGGCCTTGTATGTCAGGCACATGTCACCTCTGAGCAGACGGTATGCGACTGAGTAGAGCTGGAGTTTCTTCAATCTGGCAGCATATGACAGATTTTGGAGTCCCTTTATCCTTTTGGTGAGGAACTTTTGGGGTCTCTCCAATTGCTGCAGATGTCGGGTGAGATACATCCCGAATGGGGCATTGTACTCGATCATTGGTCTGATAAATGAAGAGTACAGGGGAACAATGACCTCACTAGCTCTGGATGTGAATCCCTTCATGATCAGGTGGGCAATGTAGAAGGTCTTTCTAACCACTTTAGCAATGTGAGTGTCAAAGAAAGGCCACTGTCAACCTGGGTCCCCAGGTCCCTGATAACCTCTTCTGTGCTTAGTGGATTGCCACCTATATGGTAGCTTGGGGTTACCTTGTTTTTCCCGAAGGGTATGACTATACATTTTTTGGCGTTTAACTTCAGGCCATGGCTCTGGTACCAGCTATCTGTTTCCGTGAGTCCCTTCTGAAAGATATCCGTGTCCGATGCACTTTCCACTATGGCGCCCAGTTTGCAGTCGTCTGCAAACTTTGTCAGCCAAAGTCCTCCCATGCTGGCCTGTACTTCTGAGAAGTAGATGCCAAACAATAGGGGGCCAAGGACCGAGCCCTGTGGGACACCACTTGTGACCGGCTTGGAGTCTGACACAGCGCCAGCAACTCTAACCCTGTGGGTTCTGTCCTTAAGCCAGTTTGCAACCCATCTTGTGACATATGGGTTTACATTTAAGCTGGTAAGTTTTTCTACAATACCCGAGTGGGGTATTGTGTCGAAGCCTTTGCAAGGTCAAGGTAGGCTGTATGGACTGCCTTTCCTCATCAATGGCCTTGGTGACTGTTTCAAGAAGTCGACCAAGTTCAAAAGGCATGATCTTCCCTTGACAAAGCCAAACTGGGTCGGGTCCAATGTCTGCAAGTCCCCTATATCTTTGTTTATGAGCTCCATTATGATCCTCTCCATAGCTTTGCAGACTAGACTTGTTAAGCTTATGGGGCGGTAATTACCAGGGTCCGTAGAGGCCGCCTTTGTGGAGTGGGACCACAGTTGCCGTCGCCACTCCTTGGGCACGTATCCTGTGGTAAGGCTGAGATTAAACAGCTGCCTTATGTGCGGGGTTAATTCCTCATTTAGCTCATGTAGCACACAGCCGGGGACACCATCCGGTCCCATTGATGCTGTGTTTTTAGCTTTAGAGAGAGCAGCTTTCACCTGCGCATTTGAGATGTCCGGGAGGCTACACTCGGCTGGGATAGTTATCTCTCCTTTAGGGGAGGGGGGTGAAGTTTGCACTGAACCTGTCTGCCAGTATGTTGGCAATGTCTGTGGGTTCAGTGATTTTTGTATCATTTTGGACTAATTCTGAGCATATCTGGGAGTTTCCACCCAGGTTCCTAACATAGCTGAAAAAGGCCTTATGATTGTCCTTTGAATCCATGGCAATTTTTCTCTCAAAACTGGCCTTAGTTGATTTTATGAGTGCTCGTAATTTTTACTAATAATGATCAGGGTGACTTCCCTTTTATGGATTTTGTTCTATCATGTAATAGCTTTCTCCTCTTATTGTAAAGTTTGTTAATGGCTGGGGTCCACCAGACTGGACGCTTGCCCTTTGTGGAAAGAGTCTTGGTTTTATTTGGGATTGCCTGATCCATGCAGTCCTGGAGGTGTTCATAGAAGGCATTTGTAAGGGCTTCCGCAGCTTGGGTTGTGGTTTCCTCTGGCTCAGGGGCCTTGAAGGATACCACACCAGTCTTGAGTAGTGTGAAGTTTGCTTTAGAGAAGTTCTTCACTATGGTCTTTTTGTTTGGGGTGGGGCGGGATGTGGATTTCCAGTGAGATTAGTTTATGATCAGATCTCACCAATGAGGGATATACTTCGTGTGGAGCATTTTGTCCCCATGTTTGTGACAATGAGATCTAGTATATTTTCTCCTCTCATGGGAACAGTGACTAGCTGTTCCATGGCATTTGAATTTATGAACTCCAGGAACCGTTGGGCTAGAAAGTTAGGGCTTGAGTAATGTTCCCAGTCTATATTCGGTAGTTGAAGTCACCCAATATGATGGTGTTTGGAGATACATTTATACCCTCCAGTGTCTTCAGGAAGGCTGTGTGGGGTTCCTGAGTTTGAGAGGGTGGCCTGTAGCATGCTACAATTTGTAGAGCAGTTTTGCCTATGGTTAGTTGCACCTGGATGGTTTCCGGCTTCGTGCGTTGCCACCAACCTGGAGGTGTGAGTATCCTTTATGAATATGGATACACCCCCTCCTTTTGTGGTGTGGTCCGGGTTTTGGGGCCGGAACGCATGATATGAGGTAAAACCTAATAGTGCTGGGGTGCTCTCAGGAGCCTTGAACCAGGTTTCAGTTACAGCACAGACATCGATGTTCTCCATACTGAGAAGGGCCTCGAGTGCGTGCATTTTGAGATTTAGACTTCTGGCATTGAGCAGCATTACCCTCAGTTTCTTCCCATTTTTGTTTTCTAGGGTGGTAGGTTTAGAATTTGAGCCTTGCCTAAAAAAGGCACTATGGGGTGGCAAGAGCCTTAGCCAATATCCGGAATCCCAGGGGTGACAGGTGCAAGCCGTCCCTTGCGAAGCAGCGTGGCTTGTCAAGCATGTCATCCCAGGCAGACAGACACTGGATCCCCTTTGAATGACACCAGACATTAAGCCAATTGTTAAATCTGATCATCTTGTCTCTATATTGTGGCATCATTCTTTTACTCTGTAAAGGCAAGTTTTGCCGAGGCGCTAGAGAGAATATTCATCTGTATTTTACACTTGAGACTTGAAGTGGATTAAATATTTATCCAGACGTGCATTGGAGTTATTCTTTTGTGGTATTGCTCACTGTGTGCACATTTGTTAAACTATCTGGATTTTACTATTGTCAGCCCAGGTGCATTATGTGAGCCAAAGCCAGACTGCTCATCTGAATTCTGAGGGCCATGGATAAGAGTGCTCTCAAAATCAATAGCGGCTGTTTGCAGAGACACTTTAATTCACAAAGCATTGATTCAGTTGTATAAAATCTATGTGCATCTTGATTTACTGGAATCCCTCACCATACAGTCCAACACCTCAGTCATGGGAGATTTCAACTATCTTTCCACAGAATGGGGGAAATACACGAGCAAAAACACATTCACCCAGTGGTTCCTGGACTTTGTTTACACAAATGCTCTGGAAGAGATAGTCTGCACCCCCACTAGGGGCTCTTATGTTCTGGACAGGTGCTGACTTTGAGGGAACATGGATGAAATTCTTGTCTAGGCATATATGGGCCTCCAGCCCAATAGTCTAGTATCCTCCTATGAACCTGTGAACCTATGGACATAGTACTCACCAATATTGGGAGTAACTGTACATCCCCATGCGCGATGCCCTCCCTGGTTAGGTCATACCACAAACCAGTCTTTCTTGAACTAACTACTGGAACTGACACCTTCATAGAAACAAAAATTATAAAAAATTTTACCAAAGCTAATTACAGCCTACTAAGAGATGGTATAAAAAGCTTCATATCACCCACAATCACAGACATCAATGATCACGCTGCAGAAGTGTTCGCAAATGCCCAGTACAAATGCTTAAGTGACTTTATAAACTCTGTTGCATTTGAACATCAAAACCAAGTCTTCCCATAAAAACAAGCCACCATGGTGGACTTCAACTATAAACATGTTATATAATAAAAGGAAGAAGCTGTTGTCCAAAAGCAAGAGGGATATCACTCTGCAGAGGAGGAGTTCCCTCCTAACCCTAAACAAGAAAATCAGAAATCTTGTAAAGTCTTCTAAAGCAAATTACAAAACTAAAATCATATCCCTAGCCAAGGATAATCATCATCATCATCATCATCCACTTTTCCCCATTTACATGGGGTCGGGGTATCGTATTAACTGTCGCCAACTCTCTTGATTCAGTGCCACTCTCCTGCCTTCTTCAACACTCATGCTTGTCTGTCGCAGATCTTCTTTCACACAATCCATCCACCTCTTTGCTGGACGCCCTCGCTTCCTCTTACCTTCTTCCTGTCTGTCCCAAATCTCCCTCACCAGATTGTCTTCTGCTTTTCTACACATGTGCCCAAACCATCATAATCTGTTTTCTTTGATCTTTTCTGCAATTGGAGCTACTTTGGCTTCTGCTCTTATTTATTTATTTTATTTTTATTTTACATTTGTTGACCGGGCTAGTCTTACTGGACATATATCCGTTTTCAGTAGAGGCCCGGGGAGAAAAGCTCCAAATACACGAAATAATACAATTGTTACAAAAAACCAAAATAAACATAATACAAAAGTACCAGTGTAGACTTATATAGCAATTTACGAAAAACTAACACTGACAAGAGTATGTCAATAGAGAAAAAGTCAGATAAAAGTAAAATACGTGATATAGAATATTCTGAAGTTAGATTAAATAAAAGATAGATAAGCAGTACACAGGTCGGAAAAACATATGTGACAATAAACTAGAATGCTAAGGTAGAGTCAGGGATATCACTCTGCAGAGGAGGAGTTCCCTCATTTCTTCACCTGTCCCGCAGTGTGCATCTTACCACCTTTCTCAGGCACTTCATTTCCATCACCTCTAGCTTCTTCAGCTGTTCTGCCTTTACTGCCCAGGTTTCTGTACCATACAGTAATACTAGTCGCACCACTGTCTTGTACACCTTACTTTTCAGCTTCTTTGGCATTCTTCTGTCATATACTACACCTGATACTCTATGCCAGTTGGCTGCAGCCCCTCTGATTCTAGCTTTGACCTCTTCATTCAGACTACCCTTCTCCTCAACCACTCCTCCCAGATACTTGAAGCTGTTTACCTGTTCCACTATCTTCCCATCTATCTCTATTCTCAGCTTCTTCTGATTTCCCCAATCTGCTGCCATTACCACTGTCTTATCTGTGCTTAATTTCATCCCATGTGCCTTCAGATTTGCATTCCATTCTCCTATCCTTTGCTGAAGTTCTAGATCAGAGTCTGCCTGTACTGCCACATTGTCTGCATACAGCAGCTTTATTGATCCATCCCCTCCAACCTGTTTGCTGATGTAGTCCATCACCAGTATGAACAGCAGTGGGCTCAGAGCTGAACCCTGGTGTACACCCACTCCCACTGGGAACCCCTCAGTGAGGCCAAACACTGTTCGTACTTGAGTCACTGGGTCCTTGTACATAGCCTGTACTAATTCTACCAATGTTTCTGGGACTTCAAACCACTGCAATACTGCCCAGATCAGCTTTCTTGAGACCTTGTCATATGCTTTCTCCAAGTCTAGGAAAGCCCAGTTTGACTCTCTCCTCTTCTCTAGTTTCTTCTCAAGTATCTGTCTCAATGCAAACATTGGGTCAATTGTGCTGCATCCTGATCTGAATCCGAACTGTTCATCTCCCATCTTACATTCTACTATTCTGCGTATCCGTTTATCAGTCACCCTCTCCAGAACTTTCATGCAATGTGGTAGGAGTTTGATGCCTCTGTACTGTCCACAGTTGTGGATGTCCCCTTTGTTCTTGTACACTGGCGTGAGTATGCTTATTCTCCAGTCATCTGGAATACACCTTTCTCTCCACACTGCAATTAGTACCCTCAGGAGCCATTTCTCCCCTAGCTCACCCAGCATCTTTATCATATCTGCTGTGACCTCATCTGAGCCCGCTGCTTTCCCTAACTTCATTTTCCTTAGTGCTGCTCTTACTTCTTCTAAGCTGGGCTCCTCTTCTACTCTCATTGTAGGCTGTTTCTAGGGCAGTACCGCTTCTGTCGGGTTTTCTTCATTCAGAAGCTGCTGGAAATACTCCTTCCATCTGCCTTTGATGTCCTGTGGGCTGGTAAGCAGGTTGTTGCTGGAATCCCTTATGAAGGGTGTCTTCTTTATCTTTCTGTCTTTGCCTTGCAACCTGGTATAGTTTCTTTGTGCCCCTTACCGAGTCACTTTACAGAAGCTGATAGAGTGCCTCTGATGCCCTATTCTTTGCTATTGCAACTTCTTTCTTAGTTTCTTTGTTAGCCAACCAGTAGTCCTTCCTAGCTTGGTCAGTCTTTTCAATCTCCCACTTCTTCCTGCACTCCTTCTTTCTTTTGATTACTTCCTGCACTTCTGCATTCCACCACCAGCTTTCCTTATGTACCTTATTTCCATACCTGGCTCGGCCACATATCTTTTCTGTAGTCCTAACACATGCTGTTTTTAGGCGCTACTACTCTTCTTCAACTCCACCTATTTCCTCGTCTTCTTGGGGTGCTAGAGCCCTGAGTAATTCCTTGAACTGCTGTACTTTCTCTCCAGTCAACTTCCAGGTCTTCAGCCTGGTCTCTGTTGACCTTAGAGCCTTCTCTGACCACTGCTTGCAGCTGATTGTGGCAACTACTGGTTTATGCTGTGAACCGACTGTTTCAGTGGGGATGACTTTGCAAGCATGGATTCTACCCCAGTGCCTTTTCCTTACTAGGAGGAAGTCTACCTGAATTGCATGTTGGCTACTCTTGTATGTGATCTTGTGACTGTCTCTCTTTCTGAACCGTGTGTTGGCTACTATAAAGCCACTTGCCAGACAGAAGTCTAGAATGGCTTCTCCTTCTTTATTCCTATTGCTCCACCCATGTGGACCCAGGCAGTCCTCATATCCTGTTCTGTCTGTTCCGATATGTGCATTTAAGTCACCCATTATCAACACCAATTCATGTTGTCCTGCTTTATCTAGTAGGTCCTGCAACTGCTGTCTGAATGCACTCTTTTCCTTACTATCACAACCCTGCTGTGGGGCATAGGCTGAGATTATGAATACTGTCCTATCATTACACTGGAGTCTGATTGCCATGAGTCTGTCATTAATTCTGATGATATCCCTCACTGACGTCTGAAGCCTCTGTCTCACCACAATTCCTACACCATTTCTAGCCTGTCCACCACCTGAGTAGTAGAGTCTGGATCCCAAGCCAAGTGGCTTTGTTGCACTGCCCTTCCATCTCGTCTCTTGGATGCATAGGATGTCCAGCCTCCTCCGTATCATCATGTCATCCACTTCTAAGCTGCGTCCTGTCAGTGAACCTACATTAAGCGTAGCAATTCTTAGTTCATGTTTGGCAGGTTGGTTTGTTTTATGTCCAGCTTTCACTCAACAGAGCTATCCCAGGTAACCCAGGCTGGGCAACTAGACACCGGCCAGCCAGTAGCCTACTGACCCACGGCTGCTGGGCTTTCATGGCAGGCACACACTGGCCAATAGGGGCACATATTCCCCTCCCACCATTAGCATGGGTCCCTGGCGTGGGTCAGAGAGTAGGCCGGGTCCTCAACCCACTTATCACCGGTAACTACCCATGCCCATTTTTTGGCGACAGTCAACATGACCGAATCACCTAGAGCCATATTTTACACCGTCAAGTGGCTAGCCCTGCCACGGCGCACAGTTTGTAATAATCATAGGATAATCATAAGGCATTATTTAAGTACATCCGAAGTCTAAAAGGGAATGCCCAGCTATGTGCCAAACTGGTTGTAGATGGAGCACTCATACTACACTGGAAGATATCGCCAACCTGCTAGCTGACAAATTCAGCACAAACTACACCCCCCCATCTCCACCAACCATATCCCAAAGAATACCTAACAGCAGCCCTCTGTCTGGTATCTCTAGAGAACAGGTCATCTCAGCACTTGCCAAGGCCAAAAACAGGGCCTCAGTGGGACCAGATAATATTACAGGTTGCTTACTAAACAATCTAAAACAAGACCTAGTGGACCCACTTGATGTTCCCTTTAATCATAGCTTGAGAACTGGCTATTTTCCTGCTGAATGGAGAACAGCAACAATAATACCCCTGCGCAATGGGGGACCATCAACTGACCCTGGGAACTACAGACCCATAAGTCTAATCAGCCTCACCCACATGGAAATAATTATCATGAACCTTACCAACAAAGACACAGGCAACCTCCAAACACTGGACCCAACCCAGTTTGGCTTTGTTAAGGGTAGATCATACTTATTAAACCTGGTAGACTTCTTTCATTAATACGGGTATCTCATCCAGGGACAAGGTGGTCATAACATCTCTGTATTCTTCCCTTATAAGACCAATTATTGAATACAATGTCCCTTTCAGCATGTACCTCACAAAACACATGCAACAGCTGGAGAGACCACAGAGATTCCTCACCCAGAGAATGCAGGGCATCAAACATCTACCCTACACAGACAGGCTAAAGCCCTGTCCCTCTACTTAGTCTCCTACAGACTTCTCAGAGGTTGACCTCTGTCTGGCATACAAAGCAATCTCAGACCCCACCCTGGTGGGACTGCTGCATATCTGCAAGTCAAGCGCCACTAGAGTAACCTGCCAGCGAGACCTCAGCCTGGTCTGTGACATCAGTAGGACTTGTTGATGGGACAGATTTGTGTCTCAGAGACTCACCCTTTTGCGGAATAGACTCTCTCTCCACGTAAAGCAGAGTACCTCATTAAACCTTTTTAAGCACAACCTGGATAACTGGATGGAGAACAGAAAATACACCCCTGGGATTCCACCTATGTCCCTGCTGGACAGTGGCATAGGGTGCTGACTTATTGGAACATGAACTAAATTCTTGGCTAGACTTGTAAGCGCCTCAGGACCAATAACCTAGTAACTTCCTATGATCCTATGATCCTATGAGAATGTCAACAAAGCCATGGATGAAGGTAAGACAGTGCACACAGCCTTTCTCAGCCTTGCCAAGGCTTTCAACACACTTCTCCACTATGGCATTATTGAGATACTCTCCCAGATAGGGATTAACCCTTTCATTACTAGAAGGGTAGCCAATTGTCTCACTGACAGAATGCACTCTATCAAAATTGGTGACTCCACCTCCACCAGTATACCTGTCAACAGTGGAGTACCACAGGGGTCTCTGCTGGGACCCTTACTGTTTGGCATCTATTTCTCAGAAGTCCAAACCAAAGTAGATGGTCTTTGGCTCACCAAGTTTGCTGATGATTGTAAAGTGGGACCAATCATTATGTCCTCTAACGATGTCAACATATTACAAGAAGGGCTAACACAAACAAATAATTAGTGCAAATTCCCTACAAATTACAATACTGGCAGCAAGCCCCTGACTTCCAACCCAGTTCTGTGAGACTTCAGAATGTAAATTGATAGCGATCTGAACTTTGACCACCATGTTTCCGCAGTGGTAAGGAAAGCCTTCTATGTAGCAAACCTCATAAGCAAGAGCATAGCATCCCGGTCAAGGTATGCTATAACTCCACTGTACTCGACCCTCATGAGACCACTAATAGAGTATAATACACCCTCTTGCATGTACCTCACCAGACACCTGCAGCAGCTGGAGAGACCTCAGAGGTTTCTCACTAAGAAAATACAGGGACTCCAAACCATGACCTATGTGGACAGGCTGAAAGCCCTGTCACTTTACTCTGTATATTATAGGCTGCTGACAGGTGACTTGTGCCTGGCCTATAGGGCAATCTCCAACCCTGCTCTAATGGAAATGCTGCACATCTGCACATCAAATGGCACAAGAGTCACTCGCTGTAAGGTTCTCAACCTAGCTTGTGACAATAAGAGAACATGCTGGAGAGACAGATACATCTCCCAGAGAGTTCCCCTTTTCTGGAATACACTTCCTATTCATGTAAAACACAGCTCCTCACTGATCCCATTCAAATGCAACCTGGCTAATTTATTTATTTATTTATTTACCATTTGTTTACCAGGAAAGTCCAACTTGGAACGAGCCAATTTTCAGCAGAGGCCGGGGGAGAAACACTCCAGGTGCATGTTTTTTTAACATGGGAGGAAACCGGAGCACACAGAGGAAACCCACATGAATGCACAGAGGACAATGCAGACTCCACACAGAAGGCACCCCAGCTGAGAATCAAACTGGAGAGCCTTTTGCTGTGAGGCAACAACTCAAACCGCTGCACCACTGTGCCATCCAGTCATATATATATATATTAAACTACTGGTGCAGAAGAGAGTGTGACAGTGCCAGCTCAGCTATCTGGAATTTTGTAAACAATCATGTCATTTGTGAATATTAATGTGATTCATATACTTGTCTTACAAATGTAAGAGAACTATATGCTATGTGTATATTAAATTACTGGTGCAGAAGTGTATGCTGAACAGGGTGTGTACAGTACTGAGCTTCAAGGATATGTCCACAGTATACCCTAAAAGAACAGAAATGTGTATAAACTATATACCTGTGCAAATGTATGTTTTAATAGTAGAAGCTGGAAAATACAGAGTTAACTTGCAAAACTTCAAGAAAATAAGATAAAAAGTAAGTGTTTTTACAATTGTGTTATCTCAATTTCAGTGCAGCAAGCAGACACAATGTCTAGAGCTAGAAGCTTTTCTATTGTCTTGAAAGTAATTTTAATTACTAGGTTTAAAATGTAAAGTGCTTTATTGCTTCCTAGCACTGCACATCTGAGAGATATGTACTTCTCACACAGAGATGATACAATTATGTTGGTATCTATTAGTCTGGGAATTGAAGGCAGTTGACAAAGAGTGATGTCATCCAAGCTGACTCAGCAGTAATGTTTGATAGTAAATTAAAAACTCTCTCAGGGAAAGACAGTGCATTTTCTATCTTGTCTTGGACCTGGAAACATCCTCTCATCAGCACTTGCCTTGTTAATAGTAAGTAACCAGGGTACAGTAATCTCTCTTAGATACAGATAGCAATATAGTATAAATTAGCTTAGATGTTTTCTGTATTTATTTGAGACTGTCCTGCAATGTTGTTTTAAAATATTTCCTGTGATTCTGAACTCTGCAGTGTGTTGTTTGAGTATTGTCTTGTTCTTTTATTATTTATTATTAAATATAGTTAAACTTATCTTTGTGACTGATATTTGTGAGACATATTTAAGCTCTTAGAGCACTTTGCCTATGTATTTGGTGACACTGTACAGGCCACTCCTAAATAGCCTTGGTCTTGGTCACACTTACCATTTGGATAATAGTAACATTTCACAGTAAGATTGGTCACCCTTTGTAAGGCCTTTTATGGTAGCTGATAAGTCAAGGTTGGTGACAAAGATAACTACCTTATAGTCTGGGCAGAAGAGGGCATAGCTAGTAAACCTGTGCCAGTCTTTCCCAGGTGTGTGTGTGTGTGTGAGTTTATATATAAATCAAATCTCAAAGTGTGTGTGTGTGTGTGTGTGTGTGTGTGTGTGTGTGTGTGTGTGTGTGTGTGTGTGTGTGTGTGTGTGTGTGTGTGTGTGTGTGTGTGTGTGTGTGTGTGTCAGCTACTTGGGCAGGGACATGAAGCATTTGTTGGACAGAGAGGGTGCTGGAGGTCTTGGCTTGACCCCTCAGCTGAGATCTTAACCCTATAGCTGTGCCAATGGGGAGTCTTACTGGGGATCTGGAGAAAGAGGAAGAAACCATCCCCAGACTGACTGTGATCTCTGTCTGCTCTTAAGGGAAATGGTACTTTACTGTGTGTGTACTTGTCATCCTCCCATTGTATACATCCCTTACTGTTGCCAGTGGTGAGGAATGAGGCTCCTTGATTACTGGGCCAGTGCGGGGTCATCACATGGAGACTGCAAATTCACGCCTAGGGTGGCACCCATGTCCATCATAGTAATCACAGACCCACTCTGTTCATAAATTTGTTCTGTGAACTACCCAAAAAGAGCAAATGGGGATACGTGGGATAGCCTAGCAACCTCCTATGAACCTGTAAACCTATTTAAGAGGCATCCTGGGATGTTATCAGGGCCTAATGAAGCTGTATTCTTGGCATTAGAGAGAGTGCCTAAGAACTACTCCCTACTAATAGTTGGAGGGATTATGTTAGATGGTATTTCCTGGGGCTTGGGGGCTTCTGGGGTGAGGAAGGGGGGTAAAGATGGAGATTAATTTGTCAGCCAGAATATTTGCTATATCTCTTGGTCCCATGAACATGGCTTTATTTACCAACAATTCAGCACACTGCTGTGTGCTGCCTTTGAGGTTTCAGATGTAGCTAAAGAGGACATTATGGTTGTCCTTGGACTGGGACACTATCTTTACCTCAAAATTTTCTTTGTTGGACTTAATTAGTTCTCTTAACAATCTACTCATAAGTTCATAGGTACATAGGAGATTTCTAGACTAACAGTTTAAGAGCCCTTACAAGCCTAATGATTATTTTCTAAATTTCACCCAATTTTTGATTGTTAAGGGATAGAGGATTGCTGAGGTTTGTGTATATGCCTTGAGTATTTTACAGATTGCCTCTGCTCATAAGGGACATGAGCACTACCCCCAGGAGTGAATTTATGATTTCCCATCCATTAATCCAAACAGCATTTGAAGAAAGTCAAGGAAGGCCTCTGCTTTACCCGAATATGAAGCCTGTTCCAGAGAAGGGGCAATCTCTGAAACACGTCTGTCTCCCCAGCATGCTGTGTTCATGTCACACACCAGGTTTCGATCCTTAGATCATGTAACCCTTGTGCGGTTTGTCTTGCAGATATGTAACAAGTTCCATCAGGGATGGATTTGTGAATGCCTTGTAGGTTAGGCATACATCACCCCTAATAGTCGGTTGGAGTAAAGGGATAGGGCTTTTAGTTTAGATGCATGGAATATGTTGTTTACACCCAGTATTTTCTTTGTGAGGAATCTCTGAGGCCACTCCTGCTGTGACAAGTGCCTAGTCAAGTACAGACCAGATGGTGCATTGTACTTGATTATTGGTCTGATGAGTGATGAGTACACTGGAGCTATAACTTCCTTGAATCTGGACACCATGCCTTTACTTATAAACTGTGCCACATAGAAGGACTTCTTCACCACAGTGCACACATAGCAGTCAAAGTTCATGCTACTATCTATCTCTGCACCTAGATCTCTCAGAGCTCTGAGTCAACTCTTAGGGGTGTGCTGTTAATACTTCTGTTGATATATATATATATTTATCTATATATATATATATATATATATATATATATATATTTAAATCAAAGGTTATAAAGAATATAGCCAAGCATTCTGTTATCCTTTAAATAATATTTTCCTGCAATGGCTGTCAGGGGAAAAAAAGCACTAGATGCAATAGGTGCAATGGTGCAGTGGTTAGCGTCGTTGCCTCACAACAAGAGGTTTTCCAGGTTGATTCTTGGCTGAGGTGCTTTCTGTGGGAGTCTGCATGTCATCCTTGTGGGTTTTCTCCAGGTGCTCCAGTTTCCTCCCACATTCCAAAGACATGCATCTGGAGTGTTTCTCCCTGGGCCTCCACTGAAAATAGGCTTTTTCCCCAGTAAACAAATGTTAAATGAAATTATTATTAACATAAATCTACTGTGCCCAAAATGGGGATATGTTTTGCATTAAGAAACAGGTACACGAAGTTAAAAAGGATATGTTTGTAAATAAAGTTGTATATTTTAGTTTGTGTTACATGATGCCTTATTTTTTTGCCTTTTGATTGGATTAGCAGTTGATAAAAAGATGACATGAAAAAGAAAAACATGCATGACATATTGTAAATTGTATTGATAAAAGACTGAAGTAATTAAAATGGTCGGCTGCCATACCTCTCAACCTCTTAGTACAAGAAATCTGAACAAAGCCTAAAATAATGGTGGAAAGGCCCCAAAATAGGTGTAGAGTTGAAATATTGCTGTTATAAACTTAGAAATGTGCTCGAATAACAGATTTTGTATTATTATACTTTTTCTGAAGGATGTGAAGTCTGAAACACAAATATATGTCATTATTTAGTGACCTCAATCCTTAGCAATTCACCAGAAAATCAGACCAAAAATATGAGGCAAAAATTTGGACATTCTGCGAAAATCTGGACAGCTGACGGCTATGTCAGCTGCTGAAATAAATGTAAAATTACTGTGCCTATAGATTTCTTATTCTGTATTGTTTATGAAACAAAGAAATGTTTAGTACTATTTATTTGCTACAGACTATTAACAGTTTGCTTTGATATATTCCTGCCTGCATAGCTTTCAACTGTGTAGAATTTTGCAGAATATCCTGATTTTTTTTGAGTACTATTTTTACCCTAGTCCTCATAAAACGTGTTCGTGTATATCTAGAAATGTTGTAAGTTTATAGGTTCATAGGTTCATACTAGGCTATCTGCCCTAGGGCATTTATAAGCCTAGCCAGAATGTGTTTGGCTTTCGCCACCCATTTTAAATTTATTTTGCTATGCCCTTTATAATAACAATATTTAAAATCTGACCTTGATTTTAGGCATTCGTCCACCCAATATTTTTGGCTTTGTCCAGAATTCTTCTGCTAAGAGGGTGAGAGGTGTACTTTGATGTTAACTATTTTTGTAGCTTTAATAAGAATTGTTTATTCAGGTGTCTTAAAGAATCAGGACATGACATGTAAAGAACACTCCAATGGCACTATGAAACATTTATCAAAGCTAACGTATCTACAATATTAAGTTAAGAGCTTGATTTTGATCTGCATTTCTAGTAGCTACACTGTAACCAGCTTAACAAATCCATGTTTAGTATTTTCCATCAGTATATCATTAATAATTAACTTTTAAAACTTGTGCATAATCTTTATATCTACAGGACAGGCTACTGCTCAAACTACCACTGACGTTCTTGGAAAACTATAGCCAGTTCATTTAGCATAATGTTTACATTAATATAGTGGGTCTCTAATGCTTAAATTCAGCATATTTTATTTCAAAAGACAAGGAGACAGATTCATTGTTTTACCAACATACACAAGTAGCATTAGTTATCTATAATTTATAGACTTAAGTGATGTTTCCCTTCTTAAACATGAACCATGTTCCCCTGCCTAGTGCAATCAGAAATATATATATTTTTTTCATACTCAGCTGATGAATAATGCATGCCAAGGTTCAAGGTTATTACAGGCAAAAAAAGAATTCTTGAAACCTACCTACTACATTTGTCATAATGACCTGTCATATCATGATTGCTTTTTCTCAACTAATAATTGAGAAGTGAATACTTTAATTAAGAAGTTTAAAATAAGGCAAGAGTTAAAACAAGCACAGTGTCCAAGGTTTTTAAACTATACAGCCATCCTATTCATATTTGGGAGATTGTATGACCATTTAAATTTGCTGCTGTGTGGTAATAATACTGACATAAGATTCCGGAAAGATATAAAGTAGCACAGTCAAGATAGAAATATTGTACTCCAGTCAGCTTTTAAATTTCCTTATTAATGCAGTGGTGGCAGTAGTACAACAGATAGTACCACGTGCCTTTGGTGCAGAAGGCTATGGGTTCAATTCCCACATCAGAGAAATTGAATGTTGACACTGCAGAGCAGTAAGGGGGTGTACTGTCCTTCAGATGGAATGTTAAATTGGGGGTGTGCTGTCCTTCAGATGGAATGTTAAACTGGGGGTGTGGAATGTTAAACTGGGAGTGTCCTGTCCTTCAGATGAAATGTTAAACTGGGGGTGTGCTATCCTTCAGATGGAATGTTAAGCTTGTGTTGTGCTGTACTTCAGATGGAATGTTAAACGGAGGTCCCATCTGGTTGAGTTGAGGGATGTTCCAGGAGTTTTAATGGATCCCACAGCAGCTATTGAAAAGACTAGAACAAATTTTTCCAATTGGAGCTGTAATGCATTTTGTTTTATATACTTCATCACATAGAATCTGACAAACTGTATAATATTATTTATTTACTTAATCCTTTGTTCACTGGGTTAGTCCCACTAGGCTAGCAGCCTCTTTTTTGGGGAGACCCGAGGTAGTATTTATATTACTAGGGGAAGTTTAGCCAGAGAATTGGGGGACTTGCTTTACTCTTTTCTCTTGGTGGTGCTCGATCTATTCATCCTTCATTTTTTTCCCTTTGGATGAATTTTGAAAGATATTTAGGTACATATGTATGTATGCATGCATGTTTACCACAATAGGGTGCTAATTACAAATGAAAATTTACAAGCCCTGCCTGAGTTGCATAGAGACAGCTATTCAAGTTGCATTACATATGTGACAAAAGAAACATAAAGTACATAAGAAGACGGTGTTGACAACAGTAAATTCACATAAAGTGCATAAATGAAAAAGTTGATTTAATTTTACAGGCAATTATTAAACTCTCACTTTAGTAGAATCTGACACTGTGGGAAATGAAATGTTTGCTGTACAAAGCGTAACTTCAGCTTGCTGCAGTACTAAAAAGTTTAAAGTAATCTGAGGTTATGAGAATGTTCATAGGTTTATAGGTAGGTACTAAGCTATCGGCCCTAGAGCCTATACAAGCCTAGCCATAAGGGTACCCTGGCTTTCGCCACCCAAGAAAATTATTTTCCTGTGCCCCTGTCAAGCAGAGGCACAGAGGTGATCCCCGGGGTGAATTTCCTATTTCCCATCCAATCATCAAGATTTTTCTTGAAGAGTGCTAATGAGGAGCTTGGTTTGATATAGATAGGTAGTTTGTTCCAAAGTATGGGAAGTCTCTGGGACAGGAATCTATCTCTCCAGCATGTTCTGTTTATTGTGGTGACAAAGTTTAGGTCTCTAGACCGTGTAGCTCGGAGGGATTGGGATTTCTTTAAGTGGAGCATGTCCAACAGCTCTGGGTTTGACATAGCTTTGTATGTTAGGCAGAGATCGCCTCTGAGTAGGTGATATGCGACAGAGTAAAGCTGGAGTTTTTTGAGACGGTCTGTATAAGGCATCTGTTTGAGGCCAGTAAATCCTCTTTATGAGCTATTTCTGTGGCCTTTTCAGTTGTTGTAGATGTCTTGCAAAAGGGGCACTGTACTCTATAATGGGTCTAATGAGTGACGAGTAGAGGGGAACAATGACCTCTTTTTTCCTGGATGAGAAACCTTTTGTGATGAGGTGTGCCATGTAGATGGATTTCCTGACTACTGTGGGGATGTGATTATCAAAGAAGAGACTACTGTTCACCTGTGTCCCAAGATCTCTTATCACACTTTCAGTGTTAAGTATACTACCACCTATGTGGTAGCTCATGGGTACAGAGTTTTTACCAAAGGGGATGACAATGCACTTTTTGGCATTGAGCTTGAGGCCATGGTTTTGACACCAGGCATCTGTCTCAGTGAGGTCCTTTTGTAGGATGTCCACATCATTAGGAGTTTCAATTACAGCTCCTAGGTTGCAGTCATCTGCGAACTTTGTTAGCCAAAGACCTTCTGTTTTAGCCTGTACTTCAGAAAAGTAGATACCAAACAGGAGAAGACCCAGGACTGAACCCTGTAGTACTTCACTTGTCACTGGTCTGAAGCCGGATTTGGAGTCTGCTACTTTCACAGTGTGGGTTCTGTCAGTGAGCTAGTTGGCAAGCCATCGTGTGACATAGGGATTTATACCTAGTTTAGTGAGTTTATCTATAATTCCAGAGTGGGGGATGGTGTCAAAAGCCTTGGCGAGATCTAGATAGGCTGTGTGAACCACCTTACCCTCATCTACGGCTTTGGTGACTGCTTCAAAGAAGTCTATCAGGCTTAGGAGACATGATCTGCCTTTTACAAACCCAAACTGGGTGGGGTCCAGAGTTTAGAGATTACCACTGTCTTTCTTTATAAGTTCCATGATGATACGTTCCACAGCCTTGCAGACCAGGCTCATTAGGCTAATGGGGCGGTAGTTCCTGGGGTCCATGGTGGCTCACCCTTAGTGGAGTGGGATAACCTTTGCTGTGTGCCATTCAGTGGGCACAAAGCCTGAGGTGAGGCTATGTTTGAACATGGTGCTTAGGTGGGATGCCAGTTCATTCTGTAGTTCGTGTAGAACGCAGCCTGGGATGTTGTCAGGTCCCATGAATGCTGTGTTCTTGGCTTTGGAGAGTATGGTTTTTACCTGTGCAGCCGTGATTACAGGAAGTTTTCATTCTTCCAGTATAGAGATCGGCCCTTTAGTGGGTGAGAGTGGGGTAAAGTTAGCCCTGAACCTATCTGCTAGGATGTTGGCAATATCATTTGGTTCTGTATATTTAGTGCTGTTGTGCTGTAACTCAGAGCAGATCTGCTCATTTGCTACTGTTAACCATTTACTTCTGTTTGTGAATAACCTGTCTAATGCTTGAAATAACATGACATTCTTAAACCCTGTATGCTAGCAGTTTTATTGTTTATTGTTTATCCCAAAGTTTACAAATATACCAGTGTGTTTTTTATTCAAAGCATTTTTTTTGCTTTGCACAATATTGTCTCCAGGCCAACATACCTCTCAGCTGTACAGATTTTCGCAGAATGTCCAGATTTTCTGCCTCATATTTTTGGTCTGGTCTGTTTTTCATAAAATTGTGGATTTCTAGCAAATTAGTGGCAAATCGATAAAGTCTGAAGTTAGAAAATAAGGAGATACATTTGAGTTTCAGACTTCATATCCCTCAGAAAAGTCATATTAATACAAAACCTGTTGTTCTATCAACTTTCTAAGTTTGCAAGAGCAATATTTAAAAAAGTGTCCCTATTTTGGGCCTTTGTCCCACTTTTATTAATGACTTTGTCCAGGTTACTTGGTGTAAGAGGTTGAGAGGTACGCTCCAGGCTAAGAATGACATTAATATTTCCTATCAGACAGGAAACACACAGTTATTATAATAATCAGTTTTCTATTTATCACAAGAAGTAAGTAAATGAGAATTTTAAGAATAGACTGATTTGAAACTTTTGATTAAAATCTCAAAAGCACATTCAAAATGTAACTTCACACTGACAGAATAACTTTAAACAGATATAATTTTAGTTACATTAAAGTTTTATGAATCATAGGTTAGTACTAAGCTAACTGCCCTTGCAAGCCATTTTAAGCCTAGCCATTTATCCCTTGTGAGACTCAAACCCTGCACCTTGTGCTTGCAAGGCAAACACCTTAACCATTAGGCCACCCTCCCAACCAATCTTCAAACCTTTATAGCATGCACACCCATAAGGCACACACAATTTATGTTTAATATTTTTTATTTATTATTATTCAGGTCTGGAAAGTATGTAAGGTTAGTAAAGCAAAATGTGTTGCATTTGGAGAAGCAGCAAGAGTTTAAGTCATAAAAAGTATTAACAGTAGTGCATATACTTACAAGTAGTAAGGATATTTTAGGATTAGTGCATATTAAGAACACTAAATGTAACACTGATAGCGTGTAATGTCAAATGTGTCCTGTGTAATTGACTTTGAAAAAATTGCAGATGCAGTATATAGTGAAGAAAGGACAAGAAACATAAAATAGAAGGCAGGAGATTACCAGAGAAGTGGGCAAAGGGGTAATTCCACATCCATACTAAATTTTATGTTCTTACAATAAAAGTAGTACTTTAGTCTAAGTGTGAAAACCGCAGAGGAAAATTAACTGTAAAATAAATGCTTCCATAACCTGATGAATATGGGAGCTAGTTGTTTTAATCCAACATGGAGAGTTGTACCAATGAAGGCATACTGACAGCTTTACTCTGCTGTCTGCATTTATACTCCTGTATTTTGCTTGCATCATCTTTACGACTTCAAACTCCCCACTTTTTATTCATCTCCCTTTCCCAGTATTTGTCCCTCCACAAGTGCCACATTTGCCACACACGGAGCTGAGCTGAGGATGGGCACTGACCACAACTCTAATCTGTGATATATAATAATAAGTATCCTGTTTTTTTTTTTTGCTTATTTTTACTAGTCATTGCTTATTCTATTCATTTATAGCTCTTTTTTATTGTCTGCTGCATACTTTTTTACTGTACTTTATTGCTATAAACTAATCTGAATGGTTGTACTAAAAGTGTCTGCCCAGGGCCTGTTAAATCACATTTGTTACACTGCTTGTAAAGCTTTTTTAGCTAGTTTCACTGTGTGAAAGGTATTAACTGGAAATGTTCTCCATTTATTAAGCATCTGTTTGTTCTGATTTCCTGCCAAAGAGTGTATCATATAACTGATTGTTTTCAGTTAAAATTATTCTCTAGAGTCTCTTTGCTCCTTTATCTGTTTAAAACTTTCATTTAGTGCCTCACTGCTGTTTCTCTGCTGTGATAAACATTTATGTAGTGTTTTATGCCTAAATTAGTGTAGCTAGTAACTATAGCACAGCCCAGTTCAGGTTTGCTGCCTCTGGGGCCTAGTTGTTTGTTTGTTCTGAACACATGTTCCAGGCAATCTTGGCTTAGCAAAAGCCTTTCTTCATTTTAGTAAGAGTAATTGTTGTTGATTGGCTACTGGCTGGTAAAGGTTGGCTGGTCTAAGGTTTGGAGTAAGCACTCGTTGGTTCTTTTGAGTTTTTTTAAGTTGTTTCAGGTTGTACCTTCTGGTATTTAAGCCCTACTGTTGAGAGGATTTCTGTCTACACACTGAGCTGAGCAGAGGAGGGGCACTGACCACAACTCTGATCTGTGATATATAACAATAAGTATCCTGTTTTATTTTGCTTAGTTTTACTAGTCATTGCTTATTCTATATAACAATAAGTATCCTGTTTTATTTTGCTTAGTTTTACTAGTCATTGCTTATTCTAGCCATTTATAACAATGTTTATTGTCTGCTGCATATGCTTTATTGTATTTTATTCGTATAAACTAATCTGCACAGTTGTACTAAAATTGTCTGCCCAGGGCTGTTAAATCAAGTTTGTTACTGTCCCACTGTTTGTAAAGCTTATTTTAGCTAGTTTCATTGTGTGAAAGTTATTAACTGGAAATGTTCTCCATTTGTTAAGCATCTGTTTGTTCTGATTTCCTGACAAGGAGTGTATCATATAACTGATTTGTTTGCAGTTAAAAACCATTCTGTAGAGTCTCCTTGCTCCTTTATCTGTTTAAAACTTTCATTTAGTGACTCACTGCTGTTTTTCTGCTGTGATAAACATTTATGTAGTGTTTTCTGCCTAAAATAGTGTAGCTAGTAGCTGTAGTACAGTCCATTTTAGGTTTGCTGCCTCTGGGGCCTGGTTGTTTGTTTGTTCTGAGCACATGTTCCAGGCCATCTTGGCTTAGCATAAGACTTTCTTCATTTTAGTGAGAGTAATTGTTGTTGATTGTCTACTGGCTGGTAAAGGTTGGCTAGTCTAGGGCTTGGAGTAAGCACTCATTGGTTCTTTTGAGCTTTTTAAGTTGTATCAGGTTGTACCTTCTGGTATTTATGCCCTGCCATTGAGAGGATTTATGTCTATACAGACTGAGCTGAGCAGAGGAGGGGCACTGACCACAACTTTGATATGTGATATATAACAGTAAGTATCCTGTTTTTTGCTTATTTTTACTAGTTGTTGCTTTTTCTTGCCATTTATAGCACTTTTAATTGTCTGCTGCATATGTATTATTGCAGTTTATTGCTATTAACTAATCTGCATGGTTGTACTAAAATTGTCTGCCAAGGGCCTGTTAAATCACATTTGTTACTGTCACACTGTTTGTAAAGCTTTTTTAGCTAGTTTCACTGAGTGAAAGGTATTAACTGGAAATGTTCTCCATTTGTTAAGCATCTATTTGTTTGTTCTGAATTCCTGCCAAGGAGAGTATCATATAACTAATTTGTTTGCAGTTAAAAGCATTCTCTAGAGACTCCTTGCTCCTTTATCTGTTTAAAACTTTCATTGAGTGGCTCACTTCTGTTTCTCGCTGTGATAAACGTTTCTGTAGTGTTTTCTGCCTAAAATGGTGTAGCTAGTAGCTGTAACACAGCTGAGTTCAGGTTTGCTGCCTCTGGGGCCTGGTTATTAGTTTGTTCTGAACATATGTTCTGGGCCATCTTGGCTTAGCAGAAGCCTTTCTTCATTTTAGTGAGAGTAATTGTTGTTGATTGGCTATTGGCTGGTAAAGGTTGGCTGGTCTAGGGCTTGGAGTAAGAACTCATTGGTTCTTTTGAGCTTTTTGTAAGTTGTTTCAGATTGTACCTTCTGGTGTTTAAGCCCTACCTTTGAGAGGGTTTCTGTCTATACACACACTGAGCTGAGCAGAGGAGGGGCACTGACCACAACTCTGATCTGTGATATATAACAATAACTAACCTGTTTTTTTTGCTTAGTTTTACTAGTTAGTGCTTATTCTAGCCATTTATATCACTTTTTTATTGTCTGCTGCGTATCTTTCACTGTATTTTATTGCTATCACTAATCTGCATGGTTGTACTAAAATTGCCTGCCCAGTGCCTGTTACATCATGTTTGTTACTGTCACACTGTTTGTAAAGCTTTTTTAGCTAGTTTCACAGTGTGAAAGGTATTAACTGGAAATGTTCTCTATTTGTTAAACATCTGTTTGTTTGTTCTGATTTCCTACCAAGGAGTGTATCATATAACTGATTTGTTTGCAGTTAAAAGCATTCTTTAGAGTACCCTTGCTCCTTTATCTGTTTAAAACTTTCATTTAGTGGCTCACTGCTGTTTTCTTGCTGTAATAAACATTTCTGTAGAGTTTTTTGCCTAAAATAATGTAGCTAGTAGCTGTAGCACAATCCATTTCAGGTTTGCTGCCTCTGGGGCCAGGTTGTTTGCTTGTTCTGAGCACATGTTCCAGGCCATCTTGACTTAGCAAAAGCCTTTCTTCATTTTAGTGAGAGTAATTGTTGTCGATTGTCTACTGGCTGGTAAAGGTTGCTAGTCTAGGGCTTGGAGTAAGCACTCATTGGTTCTTTTGAGTTTTTTTAAGTTGTTTTATGGTTGTATCTTCTGGTATTTAACCCTACCATTGAGAGGATTTCTGTCTATATACACTGAGCTGAGTGGAGGAGGGGTACTGACCACAGTTCTGATCTGTGATATATAACAGTAAGCATCCTGTTTTTTTTTTTTTTGCTTATTTTTACTAGTTATTGATTTTCTAGCCATTTATAGCACTTTTTATTGTCTGCTGTATATTTTTTACTGTATTTTATTGCTATTAACTAATCTGCATGGTTGTACTAAAATTGTCTGCCCAGGGCCTGTTAAATCACATTTGTTACTGTCACACTCTTTGTAAAGCTTTTTAGCTAGTTTTGATGTGTGAAAGGCATTAAATGGAAATTTTCTCCATTTGTTAAGCATCTGTTTTTTTTTTGTTCTGATTTCCTGCCAAGAAGTGTATCATATAACTGATTTGTTTGCAGTTAAAGGCATTCTCTAGAGTCTCCTTGCTCATTTATCTGTTTAAAACTTTCATTTAGTGGCTCACTGCTGTTTTTCTGCTGTGATAAACATTTCTGCAGTGTTTTCTGCCTAAACATAGTGTAGCTAGTAGCTGTAGCACAACCCAGTTCAGGTTTGCTGCCTCTGAGGCCTGGTTGTTTGTTTGTTCTGAGCACATGTTCCAGGCCATCTTGGCTTAGCAGAAGCCTTTCTTCATTGTAGTGTGAGTAATTGTTGTTAATTGGCTACTGACTGGTAAAGGTTGGCTGGTTTTGGGCTTGGAGTAAGCACTCATCGGTTCTTTTGAGTTTTTTTAAATGGTTTCAGGTTGTACCTCCTGGTATTTAAGCCCTACCATTGAGAAGACTTCTGTCTATAGACACTGAGCTGAGCAGAGGAGGGGCACTGACCACAACTCTGATCTATGATATATAACAGTAAGTATCCTGGTTTTTTTTTGTTTATTTTTTACTAGTTATTGCTTATTCTAGCCATTTATAGTACTTTTTATTGTCTGCTGCATACTTTTTACTGTATTTTATTGCAATAAACTAATCTGCATGGTTGTACCAAAATTGTCTGCCCAGGGCCTGTTAAATCATGGCTATTACTGTCCCACTGTTTGTAAAGCTTTTTTTAGCTAGTTTCACTGTGTGAAAGGTATCAACTGGAAATTTTCTCCATTTGTCAAGCATCTGTTTATTTGTTCTGATTTCCTGCCAAGGAGTGTATCATATAACTGATTTGCTTGCAGTTAAAAGCATTCTGTAGAGTTTCCTTGCTCCTTTATCTGTTCAAAACTTTCATTTAGTGGCTCACTGCTGTTTTTCTGCTGTGATAAACATTTCTGTAGTTTTTTCTGCCTAAAATAGTGTAGCTAGTAGCTGTAGCATAGCTTCCCACCCTTCCTCCTTATTGATGTCTTGTTCTTATACTTGATGGCTTTGCAATTGCCCACCCCTACAGTAAATTTGATCTGAGACACTCCTCCCAGTCTACTGTCATTAGCTCATTTTACCTAATACAGAGAGAACATTTGAGAAGGCCAATCCCCTTAGTTTCTTAACCTTGAATTATCTTGTGTTCCTCCTTTCTCCCTTTCCACTTTACTTAAAAAAAACTTTATTCAGCTGCTTGCTGCTTTTACAGTATTTGTTTTTCCTCCTCCATCTCTATTACTTCATCTTAGTTTTCTGCTACTTGTCCTCTAAAGTTTTCAATTACATCTTTTCTGCTGCATTTATTACTGCTGTTTTTAGTCTGTTTAAATGTTAAGTGCTATTTTAGCTCCACAGGTCCAGTTTTTGTGTCCTACAGACTACAAGAGCAACAGGAAGGAGAAAGAGATACTCTAAGTGCCTCCATTTTGATATTTTCATAATTTACTTCTCTCTGTACTTGTTTCTTGTTGTTTTTAATTTATCTGCATTTATTTAAACTGTATTTGCCTTAATATTGCTACACACTCAAGTATGCTAGCTTGTACTGCATTTAAAGTGTTTTCACTACTGTTTAACTGCTTTTCTGCAAAAAAAAAAGTTCTAAGCTTGTTTCCCATCTTTCCTGTAACTAGCCTAGTCCAGATACTGATTTGCTGTATTCAGGACTGTTTTCTAAGTTTCTGAGCCCTGCAAACCTTTCTGTGTTGGAGGGAAGCCTTCTAGCTTATCAGTAGGAGTAGTAAGCACTAGATAGCCTATTTACAACAAGAGGAGTGATTTATGGCCCAGAAATTGTAGTTTATTAGCCATTTGGGCATTTATTCCATTCCTTTCAACTTTGTGGTTTAAAATGCCGGGTTTGTGCGGGTTTGCACTTGTTTAAACTTGACTGTTCCAGTTTTGGCATCCTGCAGACTACAAGAGCAACAGGAAGGAGAAAGAGATACTCTAAGTACCTCCATTTTTATTTTTTCATACTTTACTGCTGTCTGTACTTTGTCATTTTTAATTTATCTGCATTTATTTAAACTGTATTTGCCTTAATATTGTTACACACTAAAGTGTGCTAGCTTATACTGAATTTCAAGTGTTTTTGCTACTGTTTTAACTGCTTTTCTGCAAAAAAAAAAAAAAAAGTTCTAAGCTTGTTTCCTGCATTTCCTGTAACTAGTCTAGTCCTGATACAGATTTGCTGTATCCGGGACTGTTTTGTAAGTTTCTGAGACCCCAGACATTTCTGTGTTGGAGGGAAGCCTTCTAGCTTATGAATGGGCGTGGTAAGTACTAGGTAGCCTATCTACCACAAGACGAGTGGTTTTTGGTCCAGAAATGATAGTTTATTGGCTGTTTGGGCATTTTTTCCATGCCTTTCAATTTTCTGGTTTAAAAGCCCATGTTTGCACACCGCACAGTGGCACTCAACTGAGGTAAACTATTACTGGTGCCAGAAAGTCTGTTCTTCAATTTTTCCCTTAGAACGGGATTGTTCTTTTACTTCTTGCACTTCAATTAGCTTAATCGGCTAGCACTTTAACAGGCTTTTGTAGCATTTATTGTAGTACACTTAGCTGCTATCAGCACTAGCTGTTCCTATGCAAAAACAGCACCAGTAGTTATTAGTTATGACCACTCCAACTGGTATGACTGTAGGGCAATTTCCTGTGTTTTCTCCTGCTAACCTGGTGCACTTGGGCATTCTGAGACAGTGTGGCAACTGTCTAATGTACACAGACAACCCTCTCCTCTTACCTCCCAACACTCATACCTGTGAGAGATGCACTTCTATCACCAAACTAGAAGCAGTGCACGCTCCAACCAAGACCGGACTAGCTGGTTAAGAGGAGAAGGTCAACACCTGCAACTCACTACATAGAACACACAGCCCTCCAAAACACCAGCTATCACAACCCACACATAGAAACACAAGACATACATCCACCTTCACTGAGGCTGTCACAAAACATTTACCCAAACAACAGAGACCCCCGAGACTGAAATGCATAGCCCACCACAACACAACACCAACCCCAGAACACATAGCTCACCACCACAGTGTGCCCCTCAACTTAAGCCCTTAAGGCAAAACACTTTGCCCAATGTACTAATCATAGGAGACTCAATTCTGAAGCACACTGATGTCCCACTCACTAGGTTGAACAAGGGGAGGTGACAGTCAGTTGTCTATCAGGTGCCAGGATCCACCACATAACACATGCACTCAGGTCACTCCACAACAAGTACAGATATGACTCAGTCATTGTTCATGTGGGTCTGAATGACCTGAACCGTACCTCCCTAGACTAAATGAAAAGAGATGTGATGGAACTCTTGGATTATGTGGCCCATGCAGATATGACCCTAGCCCTGAGCAGTATTCTACCGTCACCCAGAATGATACCACAGTACGAGCAGAAAATTATTGATTTCAACAATTGGTTAAGTTTCTGGTGCCATTCTAAGGAGATCCAGTATCTGTCTGCCTGGGACAACATGATCGACAGACCTCGATGCTTTGCCAGAGACAGCCTTCATCTGTCACCCCTGGGATTCTGGGTACTGGCTAAGGCTCTTGCCAGTCCTATAGTGCCTTTTTTAGGCAGTGTTCCAAAGACCAAAATTCCACCGTAACAGCTACACACAAATGCAATGTGAGGGTCATGCTGCTCAGTGCTAGAAGTCTAAATCTCAAGATGCACTTGCTCAAAGCTCTCCTCAAAATGGAGAATGTCGACATCTGTGTTGTAATGGAGACCTGGTTTAAAGAGGCAGAACACACCCCTGCACTCCCAGGCTACAACTCATTCCATACCTTTTGGCCCCAGAATACGTCTGGAAGCTCCAAAGGTGGTAGTGTCTCCATATTCTTAAAGGATATGCACACCTCTAGACTGGTAGCCCAGCATAATGCATCCGAGATACGTCAGGTACAACTAACACTGGGTAAGATAGCAATACAAGTCATAGCCTGCTACAGAACCCTAAACATGTCCCTAGACTCTCACTCCAAGTTCCCAAGCACCCTGGAATCAATCAAGGTCCAACCCAATACTCTCATACTGGTTGACCTCAACTACCCTTCCATCAACTGGGAAAACTATTCAAGTACCAATGTACAGGCCCAATGCTTTCTGGAATTTGTCAGTTCCACTACCCTGGACCAGCTTATTTTGACCCCCACAAGAGGAAGCAACATCCTCAACCTGGTTATCACCAACATGGGAGACCATTGCTCCACACCTGTAGTCAATTCCTCCCTTGTTAAATCTGACCACAAACTGATCACCATGGAAATCTCCATCTCACCTACACCCCCCCCCCCCACTAAGTTGACCACCCTGAAAAACTTCTCTAAAGCCGACTTTGGGCTCCTAAAAACAGATGGCTAACGTCTCGGCACCCATGCATCCTTTGCATACTCAGCTCCTTTTGTAACTTACAGGGGGAAACAAATTTCAAAGGAAAACGGGGACTAAGAGATTTTAGAAAATAGAGCACAGTGAATCAGTTACCATTTGCTGACCCAGAACTGATTTTTATAAACATGAGTGCTGTGCTTTGAACATGTTAATGCTTTTGCTTCAAAATATTCTGTTCTTAGTAAAAATTGTGATTTTATGACAAAACAATGTTTACAATCCCTAAATAATTTATTTTGTTTTATATTTGTTAGCTGGGTAGGTGAGCTGGTCAGAAAATCTTTTTCAGCTGCGACCCTGGCCAAGCATTTTTATTTGTTTATTTAACATTTGTTTACCCGGAAAGTCTGACTTGGAACAAAGCCAATTTTCAGCGGAGGCCTGGGGAGAAATGCTCCAAATATACGGGCACTGTGAACTAACATCTGGTGGCACAGCGGCAGGGCAATTTTTTTTGGGCTAGGCTTATAAAAACTCCAGGGCCATTAGCCTAATACACACCTATGAACCTATGAAAATACCTGCATGACTGCTGAATCATACACCAATGCACTGTACAAGCACGTACACAAATGCATGGACCTTGCCATGCCAAATAGAACTAAGACGCTCTCCTCCAAAAAAACGAAGCCTATCTGGTGGGCCCCAGCCATCAATAAACTCTACAACAGAAGGAAGAAACTGTTGCAGAAAAAAATGAAGTAAAAAGACTGGAAAACCTCCCTTATCAGTCTCAACAAAAAGCTGAGATTCCTTATCAAATCCTCTAAAGCCAGCTATGAAGGCAGAATTGCGGCTGACACCAAAACCAACAACAAAGCCTTCTATAGCTATATCAAAAACCTCCAAGGCAGTACCCAGAATTGTTCTGAGTTATTGCACAATGGCACCTCCTATACTGAACCAAGAGGTATAGCCAATATACTGGCCGACAGATTCAATGCCAACTTTACCCCTCTTCCTCCCCCAGGGACCCTATCACAATACCAGAAGAAAGCCTGGTGCCCACCATTTCTGCGCACAGGTAAAAGCTGCATTGTTCAAAGCCAAGAATTCAGCATCCATGGGACCTGATAATAGCCCTGGCTGCATCCTACATGAGCTACAAAATGAACTGGCACCACATTTATGTGTCCTGTTCAATCACAGCCTTACCTCAGGCTATGTCCCTAATGAATGACGCACTGTTACAGTCATCCCACTCCATAAAGGGGGTGCAACTACAGCCCCTGAGAACTATCGCCCCATTAGCCTGATGAGTCTGGTATACAAAGCTATAGAGTGCATCATTTGGACCGGCTTAACAAAGATATAGGCAATCTCCCAACTCTTGACCCCACACAGTTTGGCTTTGTCAAGGGGAGATTCTGCCTGCTGAACCTGGTTGACTTCTTCGAGGCAGTCACCAAGGCTATTGATGAGGGTAAGGCAGTGCATACAGCCTACCTCGACCTGGCCAATGCCTTTGATACAATTCCCTACTCAGGTATCATTGATAAACTCAGCAAACTAGGCATCAGTCCTTATATCATTAGATGGGTTGCAAATTGGCTCACAGACAGGACCCACAGAGTGAAAGTTGTTCTAAATCCGACTGTCGACCAGTCACGAGTGGAGCCCCACAGGGCACAGTCCTGGGCCCTCTCCTGTTTGGCATCTACTTCTCAGAAATCCAGGACAACACAGAAGGACACGAGCTGACCATGTTTGCTGATGACTGCAAGCTAGGAGTCATTATCAACTCCCCAAGTGATGCAGACATCCTACAAAAGGGCCTCTCTGAGACCAATGACTGGTGTCGAAACCATGGCCCGAAGCTTAATGCCAAAAAATGCTTTATCATCCCCTTTGGAAAAAACTCAGTTCCCACAAATTGCCACATTGATGGGAGCCCACTGAACACTGAAGGGGCCATAAGAGATCTGGGCACCCAGGTCAATAGCCACCTCACCTTCAACCACCACATTGCCACTGTGGTCATAAAGTCCTTTTACATGGCACATCTTATAACCAAAGGTTTCGTATCCAGGAAGAAAGAGGTCATCATCCCTCTTTACTCATCCCTCATTAGACCAATCATGAAATATAACACCCTGTTTGGCATGTACCTGACCAGACACCTACAACAGCTAGAGAGGCGGCAAAAGTACCTCACAAAAAAGGATCCTTGGTCTTAAACACGTCCTACATGGACAGGCTCAAGAAACTTCAGCTGTTCTCAGTCTCTTATCGTCTACTTAGAGGTGATCTCTGGTTGACTTAAAAAGCCATGTCTGACCCAGCCCTACTTAAAATCCTACCCCTAAAGAAATCCCAATCCCTCCACACCACACACTCAAAAGATCACAACCTCATTACCACAATTAACAGAACATGCTGGAGAGACAGGTTCATCTCCCAAAGACTGCCCGTACTCTGGAATAAGCTTCCCATTCATGTCAAGCAGAGCACCTCACTGTCCCTCTTCAAGAGAAATCTTGACTAGTGGATGGGTAACAGAAAGTTCACTCCAGGGATCACTCCAGTTGCCCTACTGGATAAAGGCACTGTGAACTAACAGTGGATGACACAGTGCCTGGGCAATTATTTTGGGCTAGGCTTGTAAAGGCTCCAGGGCCATTAGCCTAGTACACACCTATGACCCTATGAACATATGTACCATTACTCCCAGTCCATATTCTGTCATTTCTAGGGAAAACATACCCCTTAATTTCCTACCTCCCCCTCAGAAACTGATTCATCTCTCTTGTTGCTTGCTGGAGATTTGGAATTATCCCTGGACCCGAGGTATTACCTTTTTCTGCTTTGTCTTTCTTCTTACTGGAACTACTATTACAGAGGCACAGCTGCACATGTGAATTTAGGGGTTTCCCTGCTAACCTTCCAGATCACCATGTCCAGTCCTGGTGTAATGGGTGGAACTTAATCCCATGGCTTATAAAAAATGTCCCAGCAGGAACACAGTGCCATCACTGCTTTTGGCCTTCTTATTCAAAACCACTAAAAAACAGAAAAGGTGTTACCTTTTTATAATACATAGACCGTTTCTTTTGTTTTCAGTTTCCCTCTCTGATGATGTTAATCTGCTGCCTGAAACTTGTCAAAAAAATGGATATTCTGGATCCAGATATTTGAGATGTGTATCATTGTGGTCTCAGTGACAAACCAAAGGAAACTGTGTGCTGTAATTTATTAAACCACAGGTGAAAAAGCTTTCATGATATTTAATATTTTTGTTTCAGGTGAAGAAAAAAAACAGTTTGCAAAACTGAAAACTAAATTCCAGTTATATTGTGAGCCAAAGAAGAACCTACCTTATGTGAGACATTTATTTCTTTTTTACCAGAAACTAGCGGGCACAAGAAGCTGTAGATGTGTATGCGACTGAAGTGAGACACAGGGTGTATGACTGTGAATTTGGCAAGCAATGTGATATACTGATCAGAGATAGAAGTATTTGTGGCTACATAACAGGTAGCTAGGAAGACCCCCCCCCACACACACACACAGACCCCCACACACACACACACACACATTTGGAAGGAAAAGTGTATATTTGCATACTTGTACATGGGTAGAATCATCCATTGTCAACTATGGGCATCATCTTCCATCATATTGCTTCATCCTTCCCCACGGCTAACTCAATCCAGCGTATACACCGAACAAACATATCCTTTCTCTGGACAGACCTTATCTCTCCAGACAAAGGCAGCCTCATGGATTACTCATGGATTACTCCATGACCAGGAAGGGGAGTGGGTGTGTGGAAGGCCTACATTTTGTGGGCAGCTGTTTAACTTGCTGGTTATGGAGAAGAACCATAACATACTGATACACTGATGAACGACATATGGGTGTGCAATGCCATGATGCAGCCTGATGCTTCACTGCCCACACACTCATGCCAGCTAAGCTGCTTCTGTCCACTCTCTAGTTTCCACAGGAAACTAGGGTAATGGTATATCTCCTGGCACAACTTCCCAAATATCTCCCCTTACACAGAGACGTGAGCAGGCAAAGCCTCATCCATCTTCTCTCTTACAGGTAAGTACTAGGCTAACTGTCCTTGTGGAGCCATTTTAAACCTAATCAATTTCTCTTCCAAAGTTAAGAATCAAACCCTGTACCTTGTTTCTGTGAGTAAACACCTTAACCATTATGCCAACCCTCAGTCAACACTCTTGTTGCCCATACATAACTGTACCACAAGCCATAAAGACTGATGCATATTGCTGATATGCTAAGTAGAGCTTATCTGGATGAATGCAGAGAAGATTCATTAGAGGAAGACCTGGAAGCATTCTGTATAGTGAAACAAATTCCAATAACTCTCAGGAAGTGAAAAAAAATTACAGCTGCCAGATCAGATATGGACATGCAACTGCTGAGAGATGTGACAATGACTAGTGGCCAGGTAATCTAAAACACCATCATCCACTGATTCAGCCATACATTACATTCAGAGACTGAATGGTATCTATTCAAGGTCCATTGCACAAAGGTGAGAAATTCATAATTCTTCTGAGAAACTAAATGATTTGGAAAAATCCATGAGCATTGTATGGGAACATCTAAGTGTAAGGAAAGAGCACAAGACATCATGCATTGACCCGATATGCAGTAGAGCTGGATGAAATGGTGCAAACCTTTTTACTGTGTAGCATGATGCCTGTAAATCAAAGTCAGATAGAACTGATGTCTCATGAAAGTCCAACTGGAACTTGACAAAAATTAGGAATATATTTGTTTCAGCATCAGAATTGCAGTTTTCTGTCATGTATTTATTACTTCCTATAGTATCTAGACATTCTGAAAGTGTGATAATGCAGGATTTATTGAGATTACATGGGCAAGTAATGTCACATGGCTTTCTATTGAAATGTTGACACTCAAAATGTTGAGTGCCAACAAGCCAGAACAAAAAAAAAAAGACAGAAAAGCTAGAATATATATATATATATATATATATATATATATATATATATATATATATATATATATATATATATATATAAAAAGGTTTACCCTTGAAACGTTGAAAATCATGTTGTCGATTGGGTGGTTGGGAGAACCGAAATGCCGAATTCTGGATGTTGAATGTCACGGAAGTTCGAAACTCAGCAAATCGAACAGCAGATTTGCTGAGTTTTGAACTTTAATATTGAACACACAATGTAATGCATGGGGGCTGCGCCCCCCACACCCCCCCATTTTAATATTCTAACTCCGAGATCACACCACAGTGGGGAAAGGGTCCATTTCCTGATCCCCACTATAGTGCACTCTGCACCCTAAATGCCGAATCTGCAATGAGCGAATGTCACTGTGCATTCGCTCATTGCACATTCGATGCATTTTTTTTGGCCATCCGAAAACTGAAAAACGTCCTTTCGCACAATCCACTTTCACATATGTACATTACACACATATAAAGGTCAATCTTTTGGTTATTTAACCACTATATTTTGGTACTTGATCTAGTTGGTCCTGACATTTCAAATGGTTACCATGTTGGACAAATGTTCAATCTGTAAGCCAAGAACTGAAGAATTTTTTCTCAAGTGGGTCCGAGTTGTATCATACCACTTCAAGTCTAAGATATCTGCGGTCATATGACCAAGTGAAAGGCATGATCTAATAGTTACAAATATGATGAAGAAATGTGAGACAACAGAAGAAATAAACATTTATTGTGCATTGTCGGACTACAGAAATGCATGTTTGCAAGTTCTAAGCATGTCACATTCACAAATATTGATGGGAAAATGACTAAGATCCAAGCTGCCTATGTTTTTCTGCTAGTTCCAGAAAGCAGAAGGCAAGCTTTAGAATTACTAAAAGGAAGACAAATGAAGAAGAAAGACTGAGATAAAACTGCCTCTTAGCTCAATAAATCTGGATAAAGCCATAAATAATGGGGAAAAGCTTCAAAATAGAGACTTTTTTTAATATTGCTTTTATAAACTGAGAAAGTTGATAGAATAACAGGTTTTGCATTAGCATAAAATTTCTGAAGGGTATGAAGTCTAAAACTTAAATATCTGTCATTATTTTCTTGCGTTAGTCCTCAATAACTTGCCAGAAAACCAAAAGTTTTATGAGCAACAGGCCAACGATACAACACAAAAATCTGGATATTCTGAGAAAATATGGACAGTTGAGAGGTTTGCTTGTCTGTTAGAAAGAGACAGACTGACAGTAAGAAATTTAGGCAGAAATCTCATATTGATATAAATGTATTAGGTCATCACTATAGTCTGAAATCATATACTGTACAATGATACATGCATTTGTACAGAAAGACTCATAGACATCTACGTTACTTACAATTTTAAGGTTATCTGCCAAAGAAATTTGATCTCTGGGATGTCTGTGATGCCTGAATTTCCCAGGAAAATACCTTTAGCTGATCAGAAAACTGAGACTTCAGAAATGGCTACAGAAACTGTCATAAGTTCTACAAACAATGTATGCAAATAAATGTTTTCTTCCAATTCATATGCAACAAGTGCAAAGACTCTGGGATACAGATGTGATGTAATACCTTTTATTGGGCCAATAAATGTTTTGCAGTTACTCAAGCTTTTGAGCTGGCATGACCCCTTCATCTAGAGTTATACAAAGAGGATCTCATGACAGCTCAAAAGCTTGAATAACTGCAAAATCTATGTTGGTCCAATAAGAAATATTGCATCACATCTGTGTTCCAGTGTCTTTGAGTTTTCCTGTTAGTGGACTAACAGTGTATGTTTATTTTATTTTATTTTTTTCTGCAGTAGTGGTAATCCTTACCTACTACTAATGTCTACTATACCAGATATGTTGCATTCATTAAACTACACAAAAATACAGTGTCTATATACAATGTTTAAGATTTAATTGTATTTTATTTATTAGATTCATTAAATATGATTTTTGAGATAGATAGGCTTTATTTATATTTCAAAAGGGACTTGCAGTATACTTTTAAAAATTGTGGAGGATATGAGGTATGTAACTGTAAGGGTTTGGGAACTTGTCAATAAACCTCTGAGCCTGCAACATGTCTATCTCATGTGTCTTTATTTACTATGCTTTATGCTTACTATAATACATGTTACAGAAATCACTTGGTCAGGTTATTGTAAAATGTCCGATAACTGCATGTCTCACAAGAAGTTCACTGAGATAAAAATAATTTTGTGGAAAGAAGCTTATTTTCCAGAATAGTATTGATAGTGACTGAGACTACACAAAAGCAAATATAAAATGGCAGACTACAAAGACTAACTTAAATACATAAAAAAAAACAACAAAAAAAAAATACTGGCCAGCTTAGGTGGCACGTTCTGGAATATCCTTGTTAATGAGAGCTACCATAAGCTAGTGTCTCAGCAAGTCATAAGCCTGTCTCCAGAATGCCCAGGATACCCACTGCACTGCTACCCCTTTACATTAGGATTGTGGCTGTGTGCAACCCGCTCCACTCCCACCTACCCACACATGATAGGCACAGCTTCTTTCCTCTACCAGCGCTATTAGTGCCCAGGACATAGCCTGGAATTCATCTCTCTGTGTTACCAGTGCTGGCTCATGTATATCAATGCAAAATAAATACTAACAAACCAAAAAAGAAATTCTACTTCTTCTTCTGACTTACTACACTTAACCATTCACTTAACAAGCCATTGACAGCTTAAATGCAGCACTCCTAGAGATATTCAGCAAAATGGCTGATTAAATACAAAGGTTTTTGTCATCATCTGAGATGTCTTCTCCTGACATGACCACATTCCAAGTTCAGTATACATTACAGCTTTTCCATAGCTTTCACACCGTCCTCCTCATTTTACAGACAACTCGTAGTTCTGCTCTTCTGAAATTGTTCAGCAGCTGCTTAGTACTGATCGGTTTTATTTCTAGAATGCTCTTGATGTGGCTCAAGCTACTCAGGTGTTTTCTGATACATCATTGGATATATAACCTCATCAATAGGATTCTGCTGCTTCAAATTTTCATGTTATACCCCAAAATGTAATCTTATTGTGTATTCAAATGGTTAATAAACAATAAATGATCAAGCAAGTATTTTCCCTTTCATGAGATTAGGAAGAAAGGGTGGAAGTTACCAGATTTTATTCTTCAACCAAGCCCGTATTAAGAAGAAGTAAAAGTAACAGAGATCTGGTTATTGATAAGGGACCTGGTTGGTTTTGAGTTGTGTATCATGATATATAAAAAGAGATTATTTACAATTTATGTAACCTGGATTTAGCTTAAGAACATGGCCGACATACTGCAACAGACTTACTGTTCAGTTTCCGCAGCATCATATATGGACATCCACCCTGTCCTCTGAGGGGGTTATTCTTCCTGGAATTCAAAAGGGTTGACTTCTGTTTAGTCATGTGGACTTTGTTGGATACTATCCTGGAGGTGGTCAACATACTACAACAGACTTCCTGGCCACTTTTTACAGCATCATATATGGGCATCCATCTGCCCGCAAGGGGGTTATTCGTCTTCTGAGCTCAAATGTGGAGCTTCTCTTTAGTGTGGCCCTTGCTAAACATTAGATTAGAGGTGAAGTAAAAGTAACAAACCGCTGTTTACTGGTGTAATAACTGCAAAGCTGACAAGCAGCAGCGCAAACTGACATTCATCCCAGTATGCTAAACGATCCACCAAAGATAATGGCTAATATGCTGCTTGTTATATCAAAGTCAAAGTAAACTTTATTGTCATTTAGAACTACAGACATGCAGCATAAACAAAATTTTGTGTATCAGCTCTTTTCTTGAAATTACAAAGGAAAGTGAAACAACACATACAACCAGAGGAATAAACATAACTAACAAATACATTACTACTCCCAATACATGCAAGAAAGAGCAGAGACATTTACAAACACTCAAATATAAAAAGAACACCCTCCCCTGAGTTAAATTAACTACCCTGTTTAAAGTAATACAAAACACATTACAGATTGAAATGCCTAAGTTATTTGTCTAATATTGCACTTGAGTGAGTTAAATAATACTGAGTATGGATATAATAAATAAATACCGCACTTTCTTGGAATATATGTAAGTATATATTACACAAATAAATAAAAATCCTTATTATGTTTCCAGATCAGACCCCTGGGACTAGTGCCCTAGTTCAGAAGTCTAATCACTGTAAGGTAGAAACTGTTACTGAATCTTGTAGTCCTGCAGCAGATGCTGCGATACCTCCTGCCCGATGCCAGATGCTTAAACAGTCCATGCGCAGGATGCGTGTTGTCCTGTATTATTTTGGTGGCCTTTTGGATGCTTCTTGCAGAATAAAGATGTTGTATCGATAGAAGACTGGGACCCATTATTTCCTCTGCAACCCTCACCAGTCTTTGTAGCACCTTCCTTTCTGTAACTGTGCAGCTTCCAAACCACACTGTGAAGTTGCAGGTCAGGATGCTCTCTACTGCACCTCTATAGAAGGTGGGGAGACTATGAGGAGGAAGCTTAGCTTTTTTCAACCTTCTTAAAAAGTGATGGCATTGGTGAGCTTTCTTGAGCAGTTCACTGGTGTTTCCTGACCAGAAGAGATCCTCTTATATATCTACACCCAGGAATTTCATAGTCTTAACCCTCTCCACACTCACACCATTGATCCTGAGCACTGGGTGGTTTAGAAGGTTCCCCCTAGACAGGAAAGTAACACATGATATTCACCCCAAGAACAGTCATAGAGCAGCATAGGGAACTCCTCTATCAGCAAATCCATGTGAATTCTTACTCAGGAACATAATTAAATATAAGGATTTGAGTTTTTTTATATTGCAAATATTCTGGGAAAACACCATTCATTATGTTAATGAATACAATATGTGTAGTCAATGAAATTTTTTTTCTCCAAAAACAAAAACAGTTTTGATATTTTCAAATGTATGTACAAACATAGTAAAATCATCAAAAAGCCCACATTCATAAAATAAAAAAGCTAAAATCCCTAATTGCTCTATGAACTTCATATGAAAAGATGGTAAGTCACAGCAATACAAAGTAGTGACATAAAGCATTGAAAATTACCATAAATACACTTTTATTCAAAAGTAAAGTGCTTTTGTCTTGTCCAATTACTTGATCTTTAAGAGAAATTATCAGCATCTCTGTCTATAAGCAACTGCCTGATGTAACATTTTTCTTCACCTGAAAAAAAACAGTCTTGACTCAGCACTGTGTGCACACTTGTTAAACTATTTGATTTCACTATTGTCAGCCCAGCTGCATTATATGAGCCAAAGCCAGACTGCTCATCTGAATTCAGAGGGCCATGGATAAAAGTGTGCTCTCAAAATCTATGCGGCTGTTTGCAGAGGCACTTTAATTCACAGGCCATTGATTCAGTTGTATAAAATCTATGTGTGTCTTGTCAGCTGGGTAAATGCTTGCTAACATATATTTACTAGTGTAAAACTCTGTCTTGAACTAATGGGACTGCACTACTGTTGTGACACGTCCTCCTTGGGGCTCACTGAAAAAGGTCCTCAGATTAATAGAACTAGCTCAATGATCATTATACAGCAATAATTGTAAATACATTTCTGACCAAAAGCTTAGGCCAAGAACTCTAGTCAGGCCACAGTTTTGTGAAATAGATCTAGAGCATTAGTTGTAGGACACACTGGAGGTTTCTCAAATTGTTTTATTTATTCAACCACAATTTTAGGAGGATCTGTTTGTTCATAGGTTCATAGGTAGGTACTAGGCTATCGGTCCAAGGGCCTAAGCAAGCCTAGCCAACAAGGTTCCCTGGCTTATGCCACCCAAGAAAGTTATTTTCCTGTGCCCCTGTTGAGCAGAGCCACAGAAGTGATCCCCAAGGTGTATTTCCTATTTCCCATCCACTTATCAAGATTTTTCTCGAAGAGTGCTAATGAGGAACTTTGCTTGACATAGATGGGTAGCTTGTTCCAGAGTATGGGTAGTCTCTCGGACAGGAATCTATCCCTCAAGCATGTCCTGTTTATTGTGGAGACAAGGTTTAGGTCCCTAGAGCGTGTACCTCAGAGGGATTGGGATTTCTTTAGGTGTAGCATTTCCAATAGGGTTTGACATAGCTTTACATGTTAGGCAGAGATCACCTCGGAGTAGGCAATATGTTATGGAGTAAAGCTGGAGTTTTTTGAGACAGTCAGTGTAGGGCATCTGTTTGAGGCCAGTAATCCTCTTAGTGAGGTACTTCTGTGGCCTTTCCAGCTGCTGCAGATGTCTTGTGAGGTACATCCCAAAAGGGGCATTGTACTCTATAATGGGTCTAATGAATGCCGAGTAGAGGGGAACAATGACCTCTTTTTTCCTAGATGAGAACCCTTTTGTGATGAGGTGTGCCACGTAGAAGGATTTCCTGACTAATGTGGCAATGTGATTATCAAAGGAGAGTCTACTGTCCACATGGGTCCCCAGGTCTCTTATCACACATTCAGCGTTAAGTAGACTGCTGCCTATGTGGTAGTTCATGGGTACAGAGTTTTTACCAAAGGGGATGACAATGCACCTTTTGGCATTGAGCTTGAGGTCATGGCTGTGACACCAAGCATCTGTCTCAGTGAGGCCCTTCTGTAGGATGTCCACATCATTTGGGGACTCAGCTATGGCTCCTAGTTTGCAGTCATCTGCAAACTTCGTTAGCCAAAGGCCTTCTGTATTAGCCTGTACTTCAGAGAAGTAGACACCAAACAGGAGAGGTCCCAGGACTGAACCCTGTGGTACTCCACTTGTCACTGGTTTGAAGTCAGATTTGGAGTCTGCAATTTTTACAGTGTGGGTTCTGTCAGTGAGCCAATTGGCAACCCATCTTGTGACAGGGATTTATACCTAGTTTAGTGAGTTTAGCTATAATTCCAGAATGGGAGATGGTGTCGAAAAACTTGGGGAGGTCAAGATAGGCTGTGTCAACCACCTTACCCTTGTCTACAGCTTTGGTGACTGCCTCAAAGAAGTTGATCAGGTTCAGAAGGCATGATCTGCCTTTCACAAACCTGAACTGGTTCAAAATTGGGCTTTCTATTGAAATGTTGACACTCAAAATGTTGAGTGCCAACAAGCCAGAACAAAAAAAAAAGACAGAAAAGCTAGAATATATATATATATATATATATATATATATATATATATATATATATATATATATATATATATATATATAAAAGGTTCTACCCTTGAAGCGTTGAAAATCATGTTGTCGATTGGGTGGTTGGGAGAACCGAGAATGCCGAATTCTGGATGTTGAATGTCACGGAAGTTCGAGAAACTCAGCAAATCGAACAGCAGATTTGCTGAGTTTTGAACTCTCTAATATTGAACACACAATAGTAATGCATGGGGGCTATAGCCAAGCCCCACACCCCATTTTTAATATTAATATTCTAACTCCGAGATCACACCACAGTAGGGGAAAGGGTCCATTTCCTGATCCCACTATAGTGCACTCTGCACCCTAAATGCGAATCTGCAATGGCGAATGTCACTGTGCATTAGCTCATTGCAACTGTTCGATGCATTTTTGGCCATCCGAAAACTGAAAAGCGATCCTTTCGCTGAAATCCACTTTCACATATGTACATTACACACATATAAAGGTCAATCTTTGGTTATTTAACCACTATATTTTGGTACTTGATCTAGTTGGTCCTGACATTTCAAATGGTTACCATGTTGGACAAATGTTCAATCTGTAAGCCAAGAACTGAAGATTTTTTTTTTTTCTCAAGTGGGTCCGAGTTGTATCATACCACTTCAAGTCTAAGATATCTGCGGTCATATGACCAAGTGAAAGGCATGATCTAATAGTTACAAATATGATGAAAGAAATGTGAGACAACAGAAGAAATAAACATTTATTGTGCATTGTCCAGGACTACAGAAATGCATGTTTACAGAGTTCTAAGCATGTCACATTCCTACAAATATTGATGGGAAAATGACTAAGATCCAAGCTGCCTATGTTTTCTGCTAGTTCCAGAAAGCAGAAAGGCAAGCTTTTAGAATTACTAAAAGGAGAGACAAATAAGAAGAAAGACTGAGATAAAACTGCCTCTTAGCTCAATAAATCTGGATAAAGCCATAAATAATGGGAGAAAAGCTTCAAAATAGAGACTTTTTAATATTGCTTTTTATAAACTGAGAAAAGTTGATGGGAGATAACAGGTTTTGCATTGGCATAAAATTTCTGAAGGGTATGAAGTCTAAAACTTAAATATCTGTCATTATTTTCTTGCGTTAGTCCTCAATAACTGCCAGAAAACCAAAAGTTTTATGAGGCAACAGATTAGCGATACAACACAAAAATCTGGATATTCTGAGAGAAATATGGACAGTTGGAGAGGTTTTGCTTGTCTGTTAGAAAGAGACAGACTGACAGTAAGAAATTTAGGCAGAAATCTCACATTGATATAAATGTATTAGGTCATCACTATAGTCTGAAATCATATACTGTACAATGATACATGCATTTTGTACAGAAAGACTCATCTGAGACATCGTTACTTACAATTTTAAGGTTATCTGCCAAAGAAATTTGATCTCTGGGATGTCTGTGATGCCTGGAATTTCCCAAGGAGAAAATACCTTTAGCTGATCAGAAAACTGAGACTTCCTAAGAAATGGCTACCAGAAACTGTCATAAGTTCTACAAACAATGTATGCAAATAAATGTTTTCTTCAATTCACTTATGCAACAAGTGCAAAGACTCTGGGATTTGACTATGATGATGTAATACCTTTTATTGGGCCATGATGTGTTTTGCAGTTACTCAAGCTTTTGAGCTGGCATGACCCCTTCATCTAGAGTTATACAAAGAGGATCTCATGACAGCTCAAAGCTTGAATAACTGCAAAATCTATGTTAGTCCAATAAAATATTGCATCACATCTGTGTGCCAGTGTGTTTGAGTTTTCCTGTTAGTGGACTAACAGTGTATGTTTATTTTATTTTATTTTTTTCTGCAGTAGTGGTAATCCTTACCTACTACTAATGTCTACTATACCAGATATGTTGCATTCATTAAACTACACAGTGTTGTAAAATACAGTGTCTATATACAATGTTTAAGATTTAATTGTATTTTATTTATTAGATTCATTAAATATGATTTTTGAGATAGATAGGCTTTATTTATATTTCAAAAAGGGACTTGCAGTATACTTTTAAAAATTGTGGAGGATATGAGGTATGTAACTGTAAGGGTTTGGGAACTTGTCAATAAACCTCTGAGCCTGCAACATGTCTATCTCATGTGTCTTTATTTACTATGCTTTATGCTTACTATAATACATGTTACAGAAATCACTTGGTCAGGTTATTGTAAAATGTCCGATAACTGCATGTCTCACAAGAAGTTCACTGAGATAAAAATAATTTTGTGGAAAGAAGCTTATTTTCCAGAATAGTATTGATAGTGACTGAGACTACACAAAAGCAAATATAAAATGGCAGACTACAAAGACTAACTTAAATACATAAAAAAAAACAACAAAAAAAAAATACTGGCCAGCTTAGGTGGCACGTTCTGGAATATCCTTGTTAATGAGAGCTACCATAAGCTAGTGTCTCAGCAAGTCATAAGCCTGTCTCCAGAATGCCCAGGATACCCACTGCACTGCTACCCCTTTTCATTAGGATTGTGGCTGTGTGCAGCCGCCACTCCCACCTACCCACACATGATAGGCACAGCTTCTTTCCTCTACCAAGCTATTGGTGCAGGACATAGCCTGGAATTCATCTCTCTGTGTTACCAGTGCTGGCTCATGTATATCAATGCAAAATAAATACTAACAAACCAAAAAGAAATTCTACTTCTTCTTCTGACTTACTACACTTAACCATTCACTTAATGGGGCAAGCCATTGACAGCTTAAATGCAGCACTCCTAGAGATATTCAACAAAATGGCTGATTAAATCTAAAGGTTTTGTCATCATCTGAGATGTCTTCTCCTGACATGACCACATTCCAAGTTCAGTATACATTACAGCTTTTTTCCATAGCTTTCACACCGTCCTCCTCATTTTACAGACAACTTCGTAGTTCTGTTTCTCTCTTCTGAAATTGTTCAGCAGCTGCTTAGTACTGATCGGTTTATTTCTAGAATGCTCTTGATGTGGCTCAAGCTACTCAGGTGTTTTCCTGATACATCATTGGATATATAACCTCATCAATGGGATTCTGCTGCTTCAAATTTTCATGTTATACCCCAAAATGTAATCTTATTGTGTATTCAAATGGTTAATAAACAATAAATGATCAAGCAAGTATTTTCCCTTTCATGAGATTAGGAAGAAAGGGTGGAAGTTACTAGATTTTATTCTTCAACCAAGCCGTATTAAGAAGTAAAGTAAAAGCCGCAGAGATCTGGTTATTGATAAAGGGACCTGGTTGGTTTTGAGTTGTGTATCATGATATATAAAAAGAGATTATTTACAATTTATGTAACCTGGATTTAGCTTAAGAACATGGCGACATACTGCAACAGACTTACTGTTCAGTTTCCGCAACATCATATATGGACATCCACCCTGTCCTCTGAGGGGTTATTCTTCCTGGAATTCAAAGGGTTGACTTCTGTTTAGTCATGTGGACTTTTGTTGGATACTATCCTGGAGGTGGTCAACATACTACAACAGACTTCCTGGCCACTTTTACAGCATCATATGGGCATCCATCTGCCCGCCAAAGTTATTCGTCTTCTGAGCTCAAATGTGGAGCTTCTCTTTAGTGTGGCCCTTGCTAAACATTAGATTAGAGGTGAAATAAAAGTAACAAACCGCTGTTTACTGGTGTAATAACTGCAAAGCTGACAAACAGCAAACTGACATTCATCCCAGTATGCTAAGCGATCCACCAAAGATAATGGCTAATATGCTGCTTGTTATATCAAAGTCAAAGTAAACTTTATTGTCATTTAGAACTACAGACATGCAGCATAAACAAAATTTTTGTGTATCAGCTCTTTTTCTTGAAATTACAAAGGAAAGTGAAACAACACATACAACCAGAGGAATAAACATAACTAACAAATACATTACTACTCCCAATACATGCAAGAAAGAGCAGAGACATTTACAAACACTCAAATATAAAAAGAACACCCTCCCCTGAGTTAAATTAACTACCCTGTTTAAAGTAATACAAAACACATTACAGATTGAAATGCCTAAGTTATTTGTCTAATATTGCACTTGAGTGAGTTAAATAATACTGAGTATGGATATAATAAATAAATACCGCACTTTCTTGGAATATATGTAAGTATATATTACACAAATAAATAAAAATCCTTATTATGTTTCCAGATCAGACCCCTGGGACTAGTGCCCTAGTTCAGAAGTCTAATCACTGTAAGGTAGAAACTGTTACTGAATCTTGTAGTCCTGCAGCAGATGCTGCGATACCTCCTGCCGATGCCAGATGCTTAAACAGTCCATGCGCAGGATGCGTGTTGTCCTGTATTATTTTGGTGGCCTTTTGGATGCTTCTTGCAGAATAAAGATGTTGTATCGATAGAAGACTGGGACCCATTATTTCCTCTGCAACCCTCACCAGTCTTTGTAGCACCTTCCTTTCTGTAACTGTGCAGCTTCCAAACCACACTGTGAAGTTGCAGGTCAGGATGCTATCTACTGCACCTCTATAGAAGGTGGGGAGACTATGAGGAGGAAGCTTAGCTTTTTTCAACCTTCTTAAAAAGTGATGGCATTGGTGAGCTTTCTTGAGCAGTTCACTGGTGTTTCCTGACCAGAAGAGATCCTCTTATATCTACACCCAGGAATTTCATAGTCTTAACCCTCTCCACACTCACACCATTGATCCTGAGCACTGGGTGGTTTAGAAGGTTCCCACTAGACAGGAAAGTAACACATGATATTCACCCCAAGAACAGTCATAGAGCAGCATAGGGAACTCCTCTATCAGCAAATCCATGTGAATTCTTACTCAGGAACATAATTAAATATAAGGATTTGAGTTTTTTTATATTGCAAATATTCTGGGAAAACACCATTCTTTATGTTAATGAATACAATATGTGTAGTCAATGAAATTTTTTTTCTCCAAAAACAAAAACAGTTTTGATATTTTCAAATGTATGTACAAACATAGTAAAATCATCAAAAAGCCCACATTCATAAAATAAAAAAGCTAAAATCCCTAATTGCTCTATGAACTTCATATGAAAAGATGGTAAGTCACAGCAATACAAAGTAGTGACGTAAAGCATTGAAAATTACCATAAATACACTTTTATTCAAAAGTAAAGTGCTTTTGTCTTGTCCAATTACTTGATCTTTAAGAGAAATTATCAGCATCTCTGTCTATAAGCAACTGCCTGATGTAACATTTTTCTTCACCTGAAAAAAAACAGTCTTGACTCAGCACTGTGTGCACACTTGTTAAACTATTTGATTTCACTATTGTCAGCCCAGCTGCATTATATGAGCCAAAGCCAGACTGCTCATCTGAATTCAGAGGGCCATGGATAAAAGTGTGCTCTCAAAATCTATGCGGCTGTTTGCAGAGGCACTTTAATTCACAGGCCATTGATTCAGTTGTATAAAATCTATGTGTGTCTTGTCAGCTGGGTAAATGCTTGCTAACATATATTTACTAGTATAAAACTCTCTGTCTTGAACTAATGGGACTGCACTACTGTTGTGACACGTCCTCCTTGGGGCTCACTGAAAAAGGTCCTCAGATTAATAGAACTAGCTCAATGATCATTATACAGCAATAATTGTAAATACATTTCTGACCAAATGCTTAGGCCAAGAACTCTAGTCAGGCCACAGTTTTGTGAAATAGATCTAGAGCATTAGTTGTAGGACACACTGGAAGTTTCTCAAATTGTTTTATTTATTCAACCACAATTTTAGGAGAATCTGTTTGTTCATAGGTTCAAAGATAGGTACTAGGCTATCGGTCCAAGGGCCTAAGCAAGCCTAGCCAACAAGGTTCCCTGGCTTATGCCACCCAAGAAAGTTATTTTCCTGTACCCCTGTTGAGCAGAGCCACAGAAGTGATCCCCAAGGTGTATTTCCTATTTCCCATCCACTTATCAAGATTTTTCTTGAAGAGTGCTAATGAGGAACTTTGCTTGACATAGATGGGTAGCTTGTTCCAGAGTATGGGTAGTCTCTCAGACAGGAATCTATCCCTCAAGCATGTCCTGTTTATTGTGGAGACAAGGTTTAGGTCCCTAGAGCATGTACCTCAGAGGGATTGGGATTTCTTTAGGTGTAGCATTTCCAATAGCTCTGGGTTTGACATAGCTTTACATGTTAGGCAGAGATCACCTCGGAATAGGCGATATGTTATGGAGTAAAGCTGGAGTTTTTTGAGACAGTCAGTGTAGGGCATCTGTTTGAGGCCAGTAATCCTCTTAGTGAGGTACTTCTGTGGCATTTCCAGCTGCTGCAGATGTCTTGTGAGGTACATCCCAAAAGGGGCATTGTACTCTATAATGGGTCTAATGAATGCCGAGTAGAGGGGAACAATGACCTCTTTTTTCCTAGATGAGAACCCTTTTGTGATGAGGTGTGCCACGTAGAAGGATTTCCTGACTAATGTGGCGATGTGATTATCAAAGGAGAGTCTACTGTCCACATGGGTCCCCAGGTCTCTTATCACACATTCAGCGTTAAGTAGACTGCTGCCTATGTGGTAGTTCATGGGTACAGAGTTTTTACCAAAGGGGATGACAATGCACTTTTTGGCATTGAGCTTGAGGTCATGGCTCTGACACCAAACATCTGTCTCAGTGAGGCCCTTCTGTAGGATGTCCACATCATTTGGGGACTCAGCTATGGCTCCTAGTTTGCAGTCATCTGCAAATTTCGTTAGCCAAAGGCCTTCTGTATTAGCCTGTACTTCAGAGAAGTAGACACCAAACAGGAGAGGTCCCAGGACTGAACCCTGTGGTACTCCACTTGTCACTGGTTTGAAGTCAGATTTGGAGTCTGCAATTTTTACAGTGTGGGTTCTGTCAGTGAGCCAATTGGCAACCCATCTTGTGACAGGGATTTATACCTAGTTTAGTGAGTTTAGCTATAATTCCAGAATGGGAGATGGTGTCGAAAAACTTGGGGAGGTCAAGATAGGCTGTGTGAACCACCTTACCCTTGTCTACAGCTTTGGTGACTGCCTCAAAGAAGTTGATCAGGTTCAGAAGGCATGATCTGCCTTTCACAAACCTGAACTGGGTGGGGTCCAGACTTTGGAGGTTACCAATGTCTTTGTTTATGAGTTGCATGATGATACGCTCCATGGCCTTACAGACCAGGCTTGTCAGGCTAATAGGGCAATAGTTCCCAGGATCAGTGGTGGCTCCCCCTTTGTGGAGTGGGATAACTATTGATGTGCCCCATTCAGTGGGCACAAAGCCTGATGTGAGACTATGATTGAACATGGTGTTTAAGTGGGGAGCCAGTTCATTCTGAAGTTCATGTAAAACACAGCCTGGGATGTTGTCCGGTCCCACTGATGCTGTGTTTTTGGCTTTAGAGAGTGCAGCTTTTACCTGCATAGATATGATTACAGGGGCTCTGCATTCTCCCTGCATAGTTATGGGCCCTTTAGGGGGTGAGAGGGGGGTAAAGTTAGCACTGAACCTATCTGCCAGGACATTGGCAATATCAGTTGGTTCTGTAATTTTCATGCCATTGTGCTGTAACTCAGAGGAGATCAGGTTGTTGCCATTAAGATTCTTGACATAGCTATAGAATGTTTTGTGCTTGTCCCTAGAATCAGTGGCAATTTTGTTTTCGTAGCTAGCTTTGGAGGATCTTATAAGGGATCTCAGCTTCTTACTGAGGCTGACCGGGGAACTCCTCTACTCATGGGATTTTACTCTCTTTTGCAACAGTTTCTTCCTTCTGTTGTAGAGTTTGTTTATGGCAGGGGACCACCAGATTGGCTTCCTTTTTTTGGAGGATAGCGTCTTGGTTCTGTTTGGGATAGCACGATCCATGCACTCGTGTAAGTGCTTATAGAGTGCATCTGTGTAGGATTCAGCAGTCATAACTGTATTGTCCATCTGCATGGGTGTCATGAAGTTCACCACTTCTGTCTTAAGAAGCATGAAGTTGGCTTTGGATACATTTTTTACCATTATTTCCTTAATGGGGGTGGGGGCGGGATGTGGATATCTAGGGTGATTAGCTTATGCTCGGATCTGACCGACGAGATGTTTACTTCAGGTGTGGAACACCAGTCACTCATGTTGGTAATGACTAGGTCTAGGTCTAGGATATTGTTGCCCCTGGTGGGGGTGTGAATAAGTTGATCCAGGGCAATGGAATTAATGAATTCCTGAAAGTGTTGAGTGAAGGAGTTGGTACATGAGTAGTTTTCCCAGTTAATGGTGTGGTAGTTGAAATTGCCCATTATTAGCATGTTTGGTTGAACCCTAATATTTTCCAGTATATCAAGAAAAGAGGAGTGGGGTCCTGGGGCATGGTGGGGGATCTGTAACAAGCTACAATTTGAATTGCAGTTTTGCCCAGAGTTAGTTGCACTTGGATACCCTCGGATGCAATTTGCTGAGCAACTAGCCTGGAGGTGTGGATATCCTTAATGAATATGGACACACCTTTGCCTTTGGTGTTCCGGTCCAGAGTAGGTGGCCGAAAAGTGTGGTATAAGTTATAGCCTGGTAATGCAGGGGTGCTCTCTGGAGCCTTGAACCATGTCTCAGTCACTGCACAGATATCGATATTCGCCATTTTAAGGAGTGCCTCGAGGGGAGTGCATTTTGAGATTTAGACTTATAGCATTGAGTAGCATTACCCTCAGTTTTTGCTTGCCTATTCCTGTTATGGTGGTGAATGTGTCATTTGAACCTTGCCTAAAAAAGGTTCTATAGGTGCAGCAAGAGCCTTAGCCAGTATCCGGAATCCCAGGGGCGACAGGTGCAGGCCATCTCTGGCAAAGCATTGTGGTCTGTCGGCTATGTCATCACAGACAGACAGATACTGGATCCCCTTAGAATGACACCAGAAGCTTAGCCAATTGTTGAAGTCAATCATTTTGTCCTAGAACTGCAGTATCATTCTGGGCAATGGCAGGATGCTACTCAGGGCTAGGGTCATACCTGCCTGGGTACAAGATTGGAGAGCTCTTCCATGTCTCTTTTCATGTAGCCCAGGGAGGTATATCTCAGGTCATTCACACCAACATGGACAATGACAGAGTCATATTTGTACTTGTTGTGGAGTGACCTGAGTGTGTGGGTTATGTGGCAGATCCTGGAACCCGACAGGCAGCTGACAGTAACCTTCTCTTAGCGATAAAGGAATGGGTGGGAGAGAAAAATAAACATATGCATATAGAAAGAATATTGAATATTTACATAATACTACAACAGTAAAGCTATATATATATATATATATATATATATATATATATATATATATATATATACATTTAAATATCCCTTGACCTTTATTAAAGAAATTCAGATACAAATACACAAACAATATAGATGTAAAACAGTAAGTCTAGAAAATACTAAACTGACATTCCCCAGCAAACATCATTTCCAACATAGAAAAAATATAAAAAATATATTTTCCATAATTTCATATCAAGAAATTAAGACTCTATCCACTGTACATGAACAGTTGTGCAATGTTTAAGTTCAGTTAACCAGGTAAGAAAATTGATAACTCTCTCATGCAGAATGCCTGACATTTACATTATGGCGTAAGTACTGATGTGACAGAGGAGAAGATTAGTGTATTCTTACCATTGTTTCAGGCTGATCCCGGTGCACAACCAGTTGTTACGCTTGTGCTTGAGCAAGTTCTTAGAAAGAGAAGTAAGAAATGTTGCAGTAACACTTCTAGTCAATACCCGTTCAGCAGTCTCTGGAAGTATGTCTTTTAAAATTATATCTACTAGACAAAATTTGGAAGCCTGCATCTAAGAGCCCAATTAAGCCAGCCAATAATTCCATCCCATAGTTTTCTAACTCTTTGGCACAGTCACGTTAGATGATAATAACTCTCTTTCTCCTGGAAACAATACCATTTACTGTGATGTACCAGGTCTATATCAAAAGTAAGGTCAATGCAATAGTGTCACCCATATAACAGTTTGCTATTTATTATTTTTTGAGACTCCCTTGACACTTAGCACATTCATCAGCCTGTCTTCCCAGCATGGTGATTTGGTTGGAAATGTTGTCCATTAACTGGGCCAGTGGGTTATCGAAAATCACATTATGTATAGCCTAGTCTAACCTCATAGGAGGCATCCCTGTTATAGTTGGATAACTTAGTTGTGAATAATAAAATCAATTTCTTGCCAGCATATTGTATTATTCTCTATGCAAACATAAGGATGCTCCATAAGAACATTGGAGGAGAGAAAGCTCTGTTTTATTCTTGTCCAGAAGTCAGTCTGTTTTCAGAACAAAGATCTAGCCCACCGGGATCCCAAACCCTACAAGTGGATAGAGTAATTTTCCCCACATATTGCTTGTTCAGTGATGAATCATAACAGTCTTGTCATCTGTCTTTCCCTAATATAAAACCATCTCACCGAAGCTAATCCATGCCAAGCTACATTCATAGTTTCATAGTTTCATAGTTTAGTGCTAGGCTATTTGCCCTGGGGCATTTGTAAGCCTAGCCATAGTGATGTGGCTTTTGCCACCCCATGAAATGGTACAAAAATGTATAGAATAAATTTAGAATACTGTGCCTCTGTCTAGTAGTGACACAATGAAGGTCCCCTTATATAATATAATTAGTTTACTGTGCCCCTGTCTAACAATGACACAGATGTGACCCCTGGGGTAAACTTACGATCTCCCATCCACTCATCAAGATTTCTCTTGAAGAGAGTCAGTGAGGGGCTCTGCCTAATATGAACTGGGATCTTGTTCCAAAGCATGGGAAGCCTCTGGGTTATGAATCTATCCCTCCAGCATGTCTTATTCATACTTGTGCTGAGGTTTAAGTCTTTAGTTCTTGTGGTCCTGATGGATTTGGATTTTTTGAGGTGGAGCATGTCCATCAGATCCTGATTGGACATGGCCTTGTACATCAGGCAGAGATCACCTCTGAGCAGGCGGTATGCTACTGAATAGAGCTGAAGTTTCTTTAGTCTGGCAGAATAAGACATATGTTGGAGACCCTTGATCCTCTTGGTGAGGTACTTTTGTGGTCTCTCCATCTGTTGCAAATGCCGGGTGAGGTACATACCAAATGGGGCATTGTACTCAATCATGGGTCTGATGAGGGAGGAGTATAGGGGTACAATGACATCCTTGGATCTGGATGTGAATCCCTTCATGATGAGGTGTGCAAGGTAGAATGTTTTTCTAACCACTTTGGCAACGTGGGTGTCAAATGAGAGGTCGCTGTTGACTTGGGTCCCTAGGTCTCTGATTACTTTTTCCGTACTCAGTGGGTTGCTGTCTATGTGATAATTTGTGGGTACTTTGTTTTTCTCAAAGGGGATGACTATACATATTTTGGCATTTAGTTTAAGGCCGTGACTCCGGCACCAGTTGCCCGTTTCTGTGAGGCCTTTTTGTAGGATGTATGTGTCCGCTGGTGTATCGACTATGGCGCCTAGCTTGCAGTCATCTGCGAACTTTGTCAGCCACAACCCTCCCATGTTTGCTTTAACATCTGAGAAATAAATGCCGAACAAGAGGGGTCCCAGGAGAGATCCCTGTGGGACACCACTTGTGACTGGCTTTGAGTCTGACATTGCTCCAGTGATTTTAACTTTATGGGTTCTGTCCTTTAGCCAGTTTGCAACCCTTCTAGTGACATAAGGGTTTACATTTAAGCTGCTGAGCTTATCTATGATGCCTGAGTGGGGTATTGTGTCGAAGGCCTTAGCCAAGTCCAGGTAGGCTGTATGGACTGCTTTGCCCTCATCAATGGCTCTAGTGACTGTTTCGAAAAAGTCAACCAGGTTCAAAAGGCAGGATCTGCCCTTTACAAAGCCGAACTGGGTGGGGTCAAGTGTCTGTAGGTCCCCTATGTCTCTGTTTATGAGTTCCATAATGATTCTTTCCATAGCTTTGCAGACCAGGCTGGTTAAGCTTATGGGGCTGTAGTTCCCAGGGTCTGTAGAGGTACCCCCTTTGTGGAGTGGGACCACTGTTGCTGTACGCCAGTGTTCAGGTACATATCCTGTAGTAAGGCTAAGGTTAAATAGCATTTTTATGTGTGGGTTTATCTCCTCTTGGAGTTCACGTAGCACGCAACCCGGGATACCGTCAGGTCCCATTGATGCTGTGTTTTTAGCTTTGTTGAGGGCGGTTCTCACTTGGACATCTGAGATGACAGGGAGATTACATTCAGCTGGGATAAGTATTTCTTCTTCTGGGGGTGAGGGAGGGGAGACATTTGCACTGAACCTGTCAGCCAGAATGTTGGCAATATCTGTGGGTTTAGTGTATTTTTTGTTGTTGTGAACTAACTCTGAGCATATCTGAGGGTTTCTGCCCAGGTTTCTAACATAGCTGAAGAAGGCTTTGTGGTTATCTTTAGTGTCCTTAGCGATTTTTCTCTCAAAGTTGGCCTTGGATGTTTTTATGAGAGAATGTAGTTTTCTGCTAATATTGATCAGAGATGTCTTCCCTTTATGGGATTTTGCTCTGACGTGCAGTAGCTTCCTTCTTTTGTTATACAATTTGTTAATGGCTGAGGTCCACCAGACAGGACGCTTGCCTTTGGTGGAGAGGGACTTGGATTTATTTGGGATTGCATGATCCATGCATTCTTGGAGATGTCCATATTAAGCATTTGTGAAGGATTCAGCATTGTGGGATGTGGTATTCACTGGCCCAGTGGGCTTAAAGGATACCATCTCAGTCTTAAGAAGAGTGAAGTCTGCTTTTGAGAAGTTTTTCACTGTGGTCTTTTGTGCTGGGCGTGGAGGTGGGATATGTATATCCAGGGTGATTCGTTTGTGGTCAGATCTCACTAGTGAGGGGTATACCTCCGGTGTGGAGCATTTTGTCCCCATGTTTGTGATGATCAGGTCTAGTATATTATCTCCCCTAGTGGGAGAGGTGACTAGTTGTTCCAGTGCATTTGAATTTATGAATTCCAGGAACCTTTGGGCTAGGGTGTTAGGGCTAGAATAATGTACCCAATCTATATTTGGGTAGTTGAAGTCTCCCAGTATGATGGTATTTTGTGATACATTCATATCCTCCAATGTCTTCAGGAAGGCTGAATGGGGTTCCTGAGATTGGGAGGGTGGTCTGTAACATGCTACCAGTTGTATAGCAGTTTTGCCTATGGTTAGTTGCACCTGTATGGTCTCTGATGCTTCATGTGTTGCTACTAACCTGGAGGTGTGGGTGTCCTTGATGAATATGGACACTCCCCCTCCCTTTGTGGTTCGGCCCAGGTTTTGGGGCTGAAAAGCATGATACGAGGTAGGTACGAGTGCTGGGGTGCTCTCAGGAGCCTTGAACCAGGTTTCAGTTACTGCACAGACGTCGATGTTCTCCATGCTGAGGAGTGCATCGAGTGCCTGCATCTTGAGATTTAGACTCAAAATTTCCATACTGGTTCATAGGAATATTTTTCTATGACTAATATAGGGAGGGGAAGTGCCATTCCATAAAAATTCTGTGATATGCATTAAATCTTATTAATGTAAGATGAAAATAAGGCATGCAAAATAAAAACAGAACTTTAACCATTACATACATTTTAATCCTCTATGTCTTAATTGTAAAAGGTAGGACTATTTTTTCCATCTATATGTACTGACTTTGAACTTCTTTAAAAGGCCTGTAAAATTAGAATCCACCATTTTCCCATGTCTGTGTGTAACTTAATACCTAAATAAACCACTTCCTTGACTACAATGAGTTCTGAAAATGTGAGGGATGAATTGTTAATCTGTTCTATTTCTACATGTGGGAAGATGACAGATGTAGATCTATTGACCTTAAGTCAAGTAGTTGCTTGTGTCTGTGCAAAATTGTTGTGGCCATCCACTATGCAATCATTTAACCAAACAATGCAGTGACCAGGTCATCAGCTCTAGCCGATGATCACCTACTGTAATACACAGATGATCTCAACTCACTCTGAAAAATAGATCTATAGATGATGTGGCCAGTATGACTAGTAAGGGTGATGAGGGGGAACCCTTGTCTGGTCCCTCATTTTGATTCTATAAAATCAGGCAGCATTCCATTTACAAAAACTTGGGCTGTTGGAATGATATAATGTAACTGACACCATGATGTTAAGATAGAGGAACCCTGAATGTTTCACAATTTCCATAAAGATTTCCAGCAGACTGAGTCCAATGCCTTATGACAATTTATAATCATTTTGCCCACATGCTCCCTGATTTTGATACAGCTTTTGGTTTCTGAGCTAAATCCAGATGGCATCTGGGTCCCCATCCCAACATTAATGAACCCCAGGTGACTGTCATCCACCATTAATGGGATAACTTGTTCTAAACTAATAGCTAAGATCTTAGCAAAATATTCAAATCTATTTGAAGTAAGGATATTAGTCCATAGTTTTGAGGATTTAGGGGGTCCTTGTAAGGCTTGGCTAGCTCTAGGAAAAGTCTTGCATTCTATGGCATTTTGATAAGGGTGGTCCAACTGTTCCTTAAATGATTTGTAAAAATCTGCTGAAGTTCATATAGACCTGGTGCCTTCACAGAAGGCAGTTTGTTGATCACCTGGTAAATTTCTTATATGAAGATTGGCCCTTCAAGAGCCAATCCCATGTCCTCTGGTATGACATCAAATCACCAAATTGCCACCGTAACAGCTACAAACAAATGAATCTGAGAGTCATGCAGCTCAAAGATAGAAGTCTAAATCTCAAAAATGTACTCACTCAAAGTACTCCCTAAAATGGAGAACATCGAAATTTGTGCTGTAAAAGAGACCTGATTCAAGGCAGCAGAAAGCACCCCTGCACTACCAGGCTATAACTCACTCCACACCTTTCGGCTCCAGAACTTGGACCAAAGCTCCAAAGGTGGTGGTGTCTCCATATTCACAAAGGATGTGCACACCTCCAGACTGATAGGCCAACGTAATGCATCATTGATAATGTAGGTGCAGCTAACATTGTGTAAGACAGCGATTCATGTCGTACCCTGATATAAGTCCACAACCATGTCCCAAGATTCACACACCATGTTCCTAAGCACCCTGGAGACTATTAGGGTCCATCTAACACTCTCATATTAGGGGACTTCAACTACCCGCCATTAACTGGGAAAACTACTCATGTACCAATACACTTGCCCAATGTTTCCTGGAACTCATTAATTCCAATGCCCTTTACCAGTTCATTATTACCCCCATTAGAGGTAGCAACATCGCTGACCTGGTCATTACTAACATGGGCAACCATTGCTCTACACCAATAGTCAACTCCTTCCTGGTTAGACCCGACCACAGACTAATCACCTTAGAAATCCACCCCACCCCCACCCCCACAAAGGTAACCACCATGAAAAACTTCTCCAAAGCTAACTTTGAGCTCCTAAAAACAGAGGTGGATAACTTCATGGCATCCATGCAATTGGAGAACAGTTGCATGACTGCTGAATGATACACTAATGTCCTGTATGAACACGTACACATATGCATGGATCTTGCCATACCCAATATAACCAAGACACTCTCCTCCAAAAAAAGGAAGCCAGTCTGGTGGTCCCCTGCCATAAACAAACTCTACAACAGAAGGAGGAAATTGATGCGGAATAAGGTGAAGTCCCAAGACAGGAAAAACTCCCTTATCAGCCTCAACAAAAAGTTGAGATCCCTCATCAAATCCTCTAAAGCTAACTATGAAAACAGAATTGCAACAGATAGTAAAGACAACCACAAGACCTTCTATAGTTATGTAAAGAATCTCCACAGTAATACCCAGATTTACTCCAAGCTACTACATAATGGTACCTCCTATACCGAGCCAACAGATTTTGCCAATATGCTGGCTGACAGATTCATTGCCAACTTTACCCCTCTCTCCCCCCCGTCAAAGGACCAATCACAATACCAGTAGATTGCCAGGCACCCAGTATTACTGCTTCACAGGTTAAAACAGCACTGTCCAAGGCCAAGAATACAGCTTCTTTGGGACTTGACAATATCCCTGGTTGTGTTCTACATGAACTACAGAGTGAACTGGCACTTCACCTGTGTACCCTGTTCAATCACAGCCTCACCTCAGGCTTTGTCCCTACCAAATGGCGCACTGCTACAGTCATCCCTCTCCAAAAAGAAGGAGTGACTACAGACCCTGGGAACTATTGCCCCATTAGCCTGATGAGTTTGATATGCAAAGCTATGGAACGCATCATCATGGACCTAATAAACAAGGATATAGGAAATCTTCAAACTCTGGATCCCACACAGTTTGGTTTTGTGAAGGGTAGATCATGCCTGTTCAACCTGGTTAACTTTTTTGAATCAGTCACAAGAGCTGTGGATGAAGGTAAGATGGTTCATACAGCCTACCTTGATCTGGCCAAGGCCTTTGATACCATTCTTCACTCAGGAATCATAGAAAAACTCATTAAGCTAGGCATCAACCCCCATATTACTAGGTGGGTTGCAAATTGGCTCACAGATAGAACCCACAGTGTGAAAGTAGATGACTCCAAGTCAGACTGCCAACCAGTCACGAGTGGAGTCCCACAGGGTTCAGTCCAGTGTACTCTCCTGTTTGGTATCTACTTCTCTGACGTCCAGGCCAACACAAAGGGACTCTGGCTGACAACGTACGCAGATGATTGCAAGCTGGGAGCTATTATTAATTCCCCAAGTGATGTTGACATCCTACATAAAGATCTCACTGAGACCAGCGACTGGTGTCAGAACCATGGCCTGAAGCTCAGTGCCATCCCCTTTGGGAAAAACCTGGTTCCCATGAATTACCACATCGATGGTAGTCCACTGAACACAGAAGGCATTATAAGAGATCTGGGAACACAGGTTGACTGCAACCACTCTTTTGACCACCACATTGCCACTGTGATCAGAAAGTCCTTCTGTGTGGCACATCTCATTACTAAGGGTTTTGCATCCAGGAAGAAGGAAGTCATTGTCTCCCTCTACTCTTCCTTCATTAGGCCAATCATTGAGTACAATACCCCATTTGGCATGTACCTCACTAGACACCTGCAACAACTGGAGAGGCTGCAAAAGTACCTCACAAAGAGGATCCTAGGCCTTAAACACTTGTCCTATATGGACAGACTCAAAAAACTCCAACTATTCTCTGTCTCATATCACATACTAAGAGGCGATCTCTGCTTGACGTACACAACCATGTCTAACCCAGCTCTGTTAGAAATGCTACATCTAAAGAAATCCCAATTCCTTTGCACCACATGCTCCAGAGACCTCAACCTCATTACCACAATCAACAGAACAAGCTGGAGGGTTAGGTTGTGGAGCGCCTCACTGGCCTCTTCAAAAGAAGTCTTGATGAGTGGATGGAAAATAGAAAATTCACCCCAGGGATCACTCCAGTGGCTCTACTCGACAGATCACTGGGAACTAAGGTCGGGTGGCACAATTCCAGGGTAATCCTATGGGCAAGGCTTGTAAAGGCTCCAGTGCCATTAGTCTAGTACACACCTATGAACCTATGAACTTATAATGTTGATTGTTGTAATAGCGAGGATGGAATCATTGGTTTACTTACTCATTCCTCAGAAACTGATAGATCAACATAGGATCAGACATTACCTTTCTAAGTGAATCTCACATGGCTGTGACAGAAATTTATTTTGCTCTTTCCTTATACCTGTTAACTATTATTTTCTTAGAAGTGATGCCTTTTGTCCAGAAAATAAGAACTTGAGTCTTTGCCACCTATCATGAATGAGTTGAAATTGCATATATTTAATATCATGTTTCTTCCCCTTAATTTCCCAAGCAATTTCATGATCCTGATATTCCCCAGATTCGTATCACTTCTCTAGTACTTCCAGTTCCTTTGAAAGTGTAGTCAGACATTGTGCTGTTGTTGGTGATCCTTGCTTGATTTTAAAGTGAGCACACTCAACTTCAATTGTATCACTGGATTTGAAATGGGAGCCCCAGAATTTTTGCATTTCCCCCTCTAGAAATGCAAGATTCTGCACCCCTTTTAGTAACAATGGACTGTATTTTCAACATTTCAACACCCTCCCATAGAGTGGAGACTTTGAGTTGTCAGGTTAAAGAAATTAAACCATGGTCTGATGAGGTTCTGCCCCTATGCTGGACCTTGGGTACTCATTCCAAACACCATCTACTAACTAACCAATAACTGAGTTGGTTCACAATTCCTTGTATAAAATGTAAAATCTCAGATCTGAAGATGAAAGACACTCGATACATCAATCAACTGTAGATCATCTACAAACCATTGTAGTTCCTTTGTTATTTATTGTAAGCACAATCTACCTGCTGGTAACTTGCCATGGCAGAATCCATTACTGCATTAAAATCACCTCTCTTTATGAGTATATTGTTTGATTTGTGTACGTGTCTCATCATCTTATAAAGATTTTTTAATGAACCCACATTGTCTTTTATGAGACAGTAGAAATTAACCACAGAGTTCCTTTCATAGAAGATAATATAATATCCAGCCACTTCCCTAATGTATTCTAAAATACATCTCAGATTGTCTAGGGATTGTATTGATGTAAGGGAATTGCTACTAGCAGATGTAATACTATCAACAACTTCAGTTTCTTCCATGTACAGAAAGATTTGCCCTCATTTTTATATTTAATTTTATTTTCTTGAAGAAAGACTAGATGTACACCAGCCCTATGTACACCTTCAAGTATTGCTGTTGCTTTAATAGCATTGGAAACCTCTTTTACATTCTCTGATATAAAAGTTATATTGCTGAAATCAACTCTGTTTGATATCTGATGAACCACTTGTCAGTGTAGGACCATCTACATCACAGCCATTCACAGGTATAGTCCTGCTTTCTATCAAAATCCCAAAGCTAGAGGGTTTTATAAAGACCCAAAAATGCCACAGATTTCCTGATAAGAGTTTTATACCAAACTACTGACACTCGAGGGACTGGAAAAAATGGAGGGGTAATTATTGATTAAACTCCTAAATCTTTGTATTACCTCTGTGTTAGAAAGGCAGAGGTGAGACCAGGATTCATCAAAAGACTTGTGAGTCTCCATGAAAGCCCTCCCCAGTGTCATGATTGGTGTGAGTCTCCATGAAAGCCTTCCCCAGTGTCATGATTAGTGTGAGTTTTCATGAAAGCCTCTCCAGTGTCATGACTGGCCGTGATTATACATGTAAATTCAGGAACCTCATGTTACTAATTTCTCTTTTTAAGCATAAGAGAAAATTCAGTGCTAGTAATAAAAATATTTTATAAGAAACCTGATGTAACTGTCATACTAAAGCTTACCCTATGAAGAGCCTATGTATAATAACCCAGCAACGTGTAGCCCATTCCATTATTTTGTACAAATTATATTTATAAATAACTCCATAGCATTCTAATTGAATATACAAAATGCACATAAGAACATAAAGGTGGTGTTAAGGTGTGAAAGATGGCATGGAGTGTGTGTGTGTCGCAGGTGTGTATTATCTGAGTATGAGAGAGGTTTTGCTATTTACCACATCCATCAGATACGAAAGTAATTTAGTGTTATCCACATCCCTATAAGGGTCATTGAGTCACTACACGTGCTTAGTGTGCTTTGCAGGGGCTTATGCAAATGCACGAGACAGAGAAAGCCTCTTAGCATAACTTGACTCACAGGGGCAATGCTTAGAAAAAGCTATTCGGTAACATTCATTAGATTGTGCCCAATTAGCATAACTGCCATGCTATTCAGTAACATTCTTGAGATAATTAATAATCAAAACTGCCATGATATTCAGTAACATTCATTAGATAATTAATAATCAAAACTGCCATGCTCAGTGCTTCAGATTTATGCAGGATAATTCCCAGCAGCCTTTGTGACCATCATCATGCTACAGAAAGTTGCAATCAGGCAATGTGAAAGTTTTGTGTAATTGAAGTAGAAACTTACTTTACTAAAGGCTGCACTTGTTAATGAGGTTACTGTGAACTTCAAAAGTTGTATTTACTTGCAGACTTCCTATAATGTGTTTGGTTATACCTGCATAGCTAATGTGCTTATTGAATTGTTTGATAATGTTGTAAGTTAGAGGTGCAATCATACAGGGTACTATGAGGTGATTAAATCGACACGAAGCTACCAAGCCAGAAAATGGTGCCACTCCATGAGTAACAGTTCTACAACAAGGTTCCACAGCATGTATGCTGTTAATATATTGCCTTTCCATCTTTAACCATGATAGTACCGGATTATACAGATGTCAGTTGTGTGTGGTTATTGTTGTGTGAGGTTAACCCTCTCCTGCCAGGTAGGCATTGAACAGGCTCACCCCCCTCCTGCACTTCATATTGTATCCCAGCTGCTCTGCCAGTATCTGTAGATTTTTTGGGGGGGAGTGGAAAAGTAAGGACATTTTCACATGCCTAGTAATGCAGATACACCTGTATGGTGGAGCACAGGTGGCAGCAGGTGTATGGAAGGTGGGGCTATGACTTGCGTATATGCACTTTGGCTGCTTGATGCTAGGTTCATTACACATTGTCATGTATTACTCCCACAAAAAGAATAAGAATAGTGTGTTTTGCATCAACACACCTGGACACCACAAACACATATTTCTGTGTATCTCCTTGGCATACTTTGTAGTGGAAACCCGCAGCTTCCTCATACTTAAGGAGGAATGTGTAGTGTCACTGAAGTAAATCTGGATTGTGTATGCAGCCGTATATGCAGCCTAATCAGCTGTCTATAGTTATAACCATCTGCTGTCAAAGGCATGTTATCTGGAATGTCATCCACTGTCGCTCGTCACATGGATGGTAGTTTACTGTGCAGAGTTGTAGCAGGGGTGTACTGTACAGAAGATAAACAAACACTGTTCATGGGTATGCAGATGTGTGTGTTATGGCCTCCAGATATACATTATGGGCAACTACATAGGATTGCAGTATCATAGGATCATAGGAGTTTCTGGGCTAATGTCCCTAGAGCCTTTTTAATCCTAGCCACTCATGTCCCAATTTTCCCAATTATTACTGTCCATGGGCAAGAATGGCTTTGGTGTATGAAAGTGCCTTAGACCATCTACAAACTGACCCTGTCCATAAGGGCCAGAGGCGACAAGCCAGGGATGAATTTGTGATTTCCCATCCATTTGTCCAAATTTAATTTTAATAGACTTAGGGAAGATCTCTGTTTCATATGACTGGGGAGTCTGTTCCAAAAAAGAGGTAATCTCTGAGACTCATATCTGTCCCTCCAACATTGATTTTGTCACAGATGTGGTTTAGATCCTTAGATCATGTAATTCTAGTGCTGTTTGTTTTGTGAGTGTGTAGCAGATCCACCAGGGCTGGATCAGAGAATTCCTTGTAGGTTAGGCAGAGATCACCCATCAGTTGTCTGTAGGAGACTGAGTACAAAGACAAGACTTTGAGGTGCTATTACTTATTTATTTTTTTATTTTACATTTGTTAACCGGGTATGTCCAGCTGAGCTGAGTATCCCTTTTTTAGCAGAGGCCAGGGGAGAAAAGCTCCAAAAAATAGTCAGTTACACATTATACAAAACCATTAATAAAAGGACAATAGTTAGTTAAACAATTATACAATCTATTAGTAAAAATATGATACAAGGTAGATATTACTAACAAGAATATAACAGGTTTACAATACGCTGTGCAGAAATTGAAAACAAGAGAAACATTCACAGTTATGTGTTCAAGGAGAATAAGAAATGCAGTCTATGGGTGTGAGATAAGTGTTAGGGAGACCAGACATCTAATATTATATGAGATGATTTGTCAAATAAAAGTTAGGATTAAGTTTTATTGAATGACACATAAAGGGGTAAGAAGTTTAGGTTGAGAGGTACTGTTTTTAAGTAGGCTAGGAAGATAGAGGGTGAAGTAGGATAGGGTGAATGGTATCAGGGGGATGAGTACAGTGGCAGGTCCAGTGACTATTTAGATGCTGTTTGATGGCAGTTTTAAATTATTTAGGATGTGAGAGTGTTCTGATTTCCTGAGGGAGTTTATTCCATGCCACAGGGGGGTAGTAGCTATATATGTTGGAGCCAGATTTGGTTTTAGGTTTATAGATATATAGTAGGTCTTGGGTGGAGCTCCTTAGAGATCTGGTTGGTGAATATTGGGAGATGACAGGTGATAGTACTGGGCAATGGGAGGTCTGGAATAGGATAGAGTGAATGACCTGAAGGTTTGAGAGCAGGAGAAAGTGGGGTAGTTCTAGCCAGTTAAGGTATTTTAGAGAGAAGCAGTTGTGGGACTTGTATGGTTGGTGGGCCACAAATCTGGCTACCTTATTGTAGACAGACTCCATTTTTGTCAGAAGAGAGGAATCAAGATTAGTTCGAATTTGAGAGCTGTACATTAGAGTGTGTAGCAGGTAGGCATGAGAGAGAGAAATGGTGGCTTCTGTGGTCAGAAACTTCTTGTTAAGGTACAGGAGTCCTAACTTGAGGTTTGTGTTCCTAATACAGTTATTTATGTGTAGGTCGAGTTTAAGTTGGCCATCGATGGTGACGCCAAGGAGTTTTGTGCTAGACTCTACTTGAATGGGAGTATTATTGAGTGATACTAAGGAGAAGGAGGATTGAATGTAGTTAACGTTCATTGGAAGGAAGAGTAATAGTTTACTTTTTTTTTTGGGTTGAGAATGAGCTGGTTGTTGGTGACCCAGGTTTCTACTCAATTAAATGATTGCTGTATAGGGCATATTATTTACACCCCCCAATTCTTTTAGTGAGGAATCTCTATTGCCACTCCAGCTGTTGCAAATGCCTGGTTAGGTACATCCTGGAGGGTGTAGTGTACATTATTATTGGTCAAATGAGGGCTGAGTATAGTGGCACTATGATATCCTTAGAACTGGATGCCATGCCCTTACTTATAAGTTGTGCCACGTAGAAGGATTTTCTAACTACCACGGACATATGGTGATCAAAGTTCAGTTTATTGTTATCCTGAGTTCCCAAGTCCCTGATCACTGGGTCTATGCTTAGGAAAGGCTGTATTTTGCAGGAGTGGTCATCTTCCCAAAGGGTATAGTTATGAATTTGTTTGCATTGAGTTTTAGGCCATGGATCTGGCACCAGTTATTTGTCTGTGTCAGACCCTCCTGGAAGTGATCCTCATCTTTGGGGGATTCGCTGATTACACCCAAATTGTAGTCATCAGCAAAATTGGTCAGCCAGAGGCCCTCTACATTTGCTTTGACTTCAGTGAGGTATATTCCAAACAGGAGGGGTCCCAGTACTGAGCCCTCTGGGACATCACTAGTAACAGGCGTCTTGGTGAAGATGGATTCCCCCTTCCTAACTTCATGAGTCCTATCTGTGAGCCATTTGGCTGTCCATAAGGTGACATAGGTTCATAGGTTCATAGGTAGGTACTAGGTTATCTGCCCGAGGGCATTTATAAGCCTAGCCAGAGTGTGTCTGCTTTCACCACCCCATTGATTAATTAACTGATCCTCTGTCAAGTAGAGCCAATGAAGTGATCCCAGGGGTGTATTTTCTGTTACCCATCCACTTGTCAAGGTTTCTCTTGAAGAGTGTTAGTGAGGGGCTCTGCCTGATGTAATTTGGAATTTTGTTCCAAAGCATGGGGAGTCTCTGTGATAGGAATCTATCCCTCCAGCATGTTCTATTTATTGTTGTGGCGAGGTTTAGCTCACTAGAGCACGTGGCTCGCAGTGACTTGGATTTCTTTAGGTGGAGCATGTCCATCAATTCTGAGTTGGACATGGCTTTGTAAGTCAGGCAGAGATCACCTCTGAGTAAGCGATATGCCACTGAGTACAGCCAGAGTTTTTTCAGTCTGGCTGCATAGGACATATGTTTGAGGCCAATAATCCTCTTGGTAAGGTACTTTTGTGGTCTTTCCAGCTGTTGGAAGTGTCTTGTGAGGTACATCCCAAATGGGGCATTGTACTCTATGATGGGTCTAATGAGTGACGAGTAGAGAGGCACTATAACCTCTTTATTTCTAGATGTGAACCCTTTAGTAATTAGATGGGCCACATAGAAGGATTTCCTAACTACTTTGGCAATATGATTGTCAAAGGAGAGATTACTATCTACATGGGTCCCCAGATCTCTTATTACCTCTTCTGTAGTAAGGGGGCTGCCACCTATGTGGCAATTCGTGGGTGTTTTGTTTTTCCCAAACGGGATGACTATGCATTTTTTGGCATTTAGCTTGAGGCCATGACTTTGACACCAGGTGTCTGTCTCAGTAAGGCCCTTTTGGAGGATGTCCGTGTCAGCTGGAGACTTAATTATTGCTCCCAATTTGCAGTCATCAGGGACCTTGGTTAGCCATAGTCCTCCTGTGTTTGCCTGTACTTCTGAGAAGTATATGCCGAACAGTAGGGGTCCCAGGACCGAGCCTTGTGGAACACCACTTGTGACTGGTTTAGAGTCGGACCTGGAGCCCGCTATTCTTACCATGTGAGTTCTGTCTGTAAGCCAGTTGGCAACCCATCTCGTGACATAGGGGCTTATGTTCAGGCTGGTGAGTTTTTCTGTAATACCCGAGTTGAGAATTGTGTCGAAAGCCTTGGCAAAGTCAAGGTAGGCTGTGTAAACCACCTTTCCCTCGTCTATGGCCTTGGTGACTGTCTCAAAGAAGTCAACCAGATTTAATAGGCATGATCTGCCCTTAACAAAGCCGAACTGGGTCAGGTCAAGTATTTGGAGGTTCCCAATGTCTTTGTTAATGAATTCCATGATGATGCACTCCATAGCCTTGCAGACCAGGCTAGTCAGTCTTATGGGGTGATAGTTACCAGGGTCAGTTGTGGCCCCTCCTTTGTGGAGAGGAATAACCATTGCTGTGCGCCATTCTATGGGCACGTAGCCTGTGGACAGGCTGAGGTTGAACAGCGTGTTTAGGTGGGGGGAGGGGGGTTAGTTTGTTTTGTAGTTTGTGCAAGATGCGCCTGGGACACATAGGGATTTACACCTAGATCTGTGAGTTTCTTTATAACACCTGAGTGAGGTATTGTGTCAAATGCTTTTACAAGGTCAAGGTAGGCAATATGTACCATTTTGCCCTCATTCATGGCTCTAGTGACCTTCTTGAAGCAGTCCACCAAGGTTAGTAGACATGATTAAGTACAGAAGTAATTAGGGACCTGGGGACCCAAGTTGATAGCAATCTCTCATTTGACAACCACGTGGCCAAAGTGGTTAGAAAAACATTTTATATAGCCCACCTAATCATGAAGGGATTCACATCTAGATCAGGGGAGGTCATCGTGCCTCTTTACTCATCCCTCATCTGGCCCATAATTGAGTACAATGCCCCTTTTGGGATGTACCTTACCAGACACCTGCGGCAACTGGAAAGACCCCAAAAGTACCTCACCAAGAGGATCAAAGGGCTGAAACAGATGCCATATGCTGCCCAGTTAAAGAAACTTCAGCTCTACTCAGTGGCATACCGCCTGCTCAGAGGCGATCTGTGCCTGACGTATAAAGCCATGTCCAACCTGGAATTAATGGACATGCTGCACCTCAGAAAATCCAAATCCCATTGAGCTACACGCCGAGACTTGAACCTCAGCACTGAAATAAATAGGACATGCTGGAGGGACAGATTTATAACCCAGAGGCTCCCTTCACTCTGGAATAAAATCCCAGTCTAGGTTAGGCAGAGTCCCTCATTGACTCTTTTCAAGAGGAATCTTGATGAGTGAATGGGAGATCGTAGGTTTACCCCGGGTATCACTTCTGTGTCACTGTTAGACAGAGGCACAGTATACTAACCTCAAAAAAGGGCATAGCAAAATTAATTTAAAATGGGTGGCGAAAGCCAAACACACTCTGGCTAGGCTTATAAATGCCCTAGGGCAGATAGCCTAGTATGAACCTATGAACCTATGAATCTATGAACCTATGATCTGTCCTTGACAAACTGAATTGGGATAGGTCCAATGTTTGAAGAGTTTCTGTGTCTTTGTTTATCAGGTCCATGATAATTCTTTCCAGAACCTTGCATATAAGAATAGTCAAACATATGAGTCTGTAGTTCACTGGGTCTGTTAATGGTTCTCCTTTGTGTAGAGGGTGACTGTTACAGTCCCCCATTCCCTCAGGTTGAAGTCTGTCTGGGGGCTATGAAGATTTTAGTGGGCCTGATAGTCATGTATCAAGCTATTTAGGAGACATCCTGGAATATTATCATGACCCATTAATGTAGTTTTTAGCTTTGGAGAGTGCGGTAAGGAACAGTTCTTTAGTGATAGTTGTGGGAGAAATGTTAGAAGGCATTTCCTAGGAGGGGGATTAGGGTGATAAGGGTGACATAGGTACTAAATGTATCATCTGGCAAATGTGCTATATCCCTGGATCAAAATAGGAAACTCCATTTGCTATTAGTTGAGCACACTGTTGGGTGTTCCCTTTAAGGTTGCATACATAACTGAAAATGCCTTATAATTATCCTTTGCCTGGGAGGCTATTTTTGCCTTGAGGTAAGCTTTGGTAGGTTTAATTAGTCCTCAGAGTTGCTTGTTGAGAATGATGGGGAGGTGTTTGTCTTTTGGGCATAGTCCTTCTTATTTTTGTTGTACAGTTCTTTCTTTTGTTGTACAGACAAACATACATACATAAACACGCATTGTTTCAGCATGGGTGTATAACACCTACACAAATTGTTTCAGCATGGGTGTATAACACCTACACACATTGTTTCAGTATGGGTGTATAACACCTACACATATTGTTTCAGCATGGGTGTATAACACCTACACACTTTGTTTCAGCATGGGTGTATAACACCTATACACATTGTTTCAGCATGGGTGTATAACACCTACACGCATTGTTTCAGCATGGGTGTATAACACCTACACATATTGTTTCAGCATGGGTGCATAACACCTACACACATTGTTTCAGCATGGGTGTATAACACCTACACACATTGTTTCAGCATGGGTGTATAACACCTACACACATTGTTTCAGCATGGGTGTATAACACCTACACACATTGTTTCAGCATGGATGTATAACACCTACATGCAGTGTTTCAGCATGGATGTATAATACCTACACACATTGTTTCAACATGGGTGTATAACACCTACACGCATTGTTTCAGCATGGATGTATAATACCTACATGCACTGTTTCAGCATGGGTGTATAACACCTACACACATTGTTTCAACATGGGTGTATAACACCTACATACATTGTTTCAGCATGGGTGTATAACACCTACACGCATTGTTTCAGCATGGATGTATAACACCTACATGCGGTGTTTCAGCATGGATGTATAATACCTACACACATTGTTTCAACATGGGTGTATAACACCTACACGCATTGTTTCAGCATGGATGTATAATACCTACATGCACTGTTTCAGCATGGGTGTATAACACCTACACACATTGTTTCAACATGGGTGTATAACACCTACACACATTGTTTCAGCATGGGTGTATAACACCTACACACATTGTTTCAGCATGGGTGTATAACACCTACACGCATTGTTTCAGCATGGGTGTATAACACCTACACACATTGTTTCAGCATGGATGTATAACACCTACATGCATTGTTTCATCATGGGTGTATAATACCTACACACATTGTTTCAACATGGGTGTATAACACCTGCACGCATTGTTTCAGCATGAATGTATAATACCTACATGCATTGTTTCAGCATGAGTGTATAACACCTACACACATTGTTTCAACATGGGTGTATAACACCTACACGCATTGTTTCAGCATGGGTGTATAACACCTACACACATTGTTTCAGCATGGGTGTATAACACCTACACACATTGTTTTAGCATGGGTGTATAACACCTACACACATTGTTTCAGCATGGGTGTATAACACCTACACACATTGTTTCAGCATGGGTGTATAACACCTACACGCATTGTTTCAGCATGGGTGTATAACACCTACACGCATTGTTTTAGCATGGGTGTATAACACCTGCATGCATTGTTTCAGCATGGGTGTATAGCACCTACACACATTGTTTCAGCATGGGTGTATAACACCTACATACATTGTTTCAGTATGGGTGTATAACACCTACACACATTGTTTCAGCATGGGTGTATAACACCTACACGCATTGTTTCAGCATTGGTGTATAACACCTACACACATTATTTCAGCATGGGTGTATAACACCTACACACATTGTTTCAGCATGGGTGTATAACACCTATACGCATTGTTGTATAACACCTACACACATTGTTTCAGCATGGGTGTATAACACGAACTGATATGTTTATCCTTGTATATATTTTCCTTTCCTTACACAGGAAGATGCCGAGAAAAGGCAAACAAAAGAAATACAAGTTCTGCCATACAGAGAATGAGATCTTCTGTCTCAGCAGTTGGGGGAACACTGGCCATGAGAAATCTGAGTGGCTGTTTGTGACACTGCCTGGCGAGGTGTGGTAAATAAAATAAATGTTCTTGATGGTCCGAGCAGAAATTATGAAAGAGACCGATGCAGGGCCACTACATGATTAGTGCTGCTAAAGCTTATACCTCCCGCCTGGCACAGGAGCTGAGGGTAACAGATAGCATGAGACATCCTGTCGACTGAATCATCGTTTCAGAGATGGAAGAGATCATTGTATCTCTGCCGGGCGGGGGGGATCTGAATCCTCAAAAGGCCAGATTACAGCTTCGGCACCTTTGAAGAATCTCTGTTGGAGATGCCCCAGATATATATGTCTTTAAATGAGCAAGTTGCTTCATACTGGTAACTATGTTGTGGAATGCAAATTAAATACAATGTATCACTTTTCCCATGGGAATCTCAGGACTTCAGATTGGAAGCCCATCGGTACAAGGTAAGCTATTTCTTATTATGTCCTACTGCTACAGTCAATAATATTCATCCATTCCCTAGGATTCAAGTAATGGTGACAACTTTTATTTATTTTAGGTATTTTACTTTGGTGTCTTCACAGGTGACTCTTTATCAGACTCCTCCATTGTGGATATACTGCTGAATAATAAAAGAGATGACGCAAACAAACTTTGGCACAGCCAGGCATCACAGTGTCAATGCTGGACATAGGCAATGTGGAGTTCAGAGCTGTGTACAAGCCACCCCAGACACATAAGAATACAAAGAATGACAGGAAGTTGCAGACAGGACTATCTTGGAAAGGACTGATACCCCTGCAGTGCAGCCCAGTTTGGTTGCTGAAAGCTCGACTGATCACAGGGAAGACAGGGGAGGATGTTGTGTCAGTGGCCATAAATGCCATGAGTACTGCACCCTCCCACCCACAAGGGCTAGCTCTCTTGGTGTCCATGACCCAGAAAATGTGCAAGGCCATCATAGAGAGATTGGCTAACAGCATCTCACTCCTTGCTGAGATGGTAGATGTTTTATGGGGTGTGAATGATGACCTGATGGAGTTCATGACCCATATGTGTGACATCATAGACATCTTCTGTAGGTTGCTAGTATAGCCCCTTGTTTCTCTGAACATGTGGACAGTGTAGCACTTCCTGTGGCTGTTCCACCTCTGTCTCCAGTGGTAATGGCCATCTTGAAAGGGGGAGGCCATGGTCCAGAGCAGACATAGTGCTACGGCTTCCACTCATACAAACTCAGAACTTGAAAAAAAAATCCATTTCTTTGCAGGAGGCAAGCTCTCATGCACCCCTGTACCTTCTGATAATTATATATGCTAACTCCAAGATCACACAATTCCAGAGGAAGGGGCATATTTCCCAGACTGGAAAACTGTTGATCTTGCACACCTGTCAACTATCTGTTTTGTCAACCTAAGAGTGTCAAAAAAACAGATGTCAACCTAAGCCACACAACTAAAATAGTGTGCCCCAGTTATAAATATAGACACTCAGCCACTCTGGTGGCATAGCAGGGTAAAGTCTTAACTACTGCCCAGTTGACCCATGTTCAATATGCTACTTGGGTGACTGACAGAGCAATGGAGAGTGCTGGCATGCCCATCCTAGGGGTGAGGGTGAGATGTAGGTAGGACACACAAAGCAACAGCAGCATCCTAGTGGGTGTAGAAGAGTGGAGGCAGGGTGACTTGGACTGCCCACTGTGCACCCCCTGAGGCCAGCCACAACATACACATTGAGGAGAAACAGGGTAGGATTAAAATAACCACCTCCCAGGATGCCTTCATGATCCATGCTGGCTTCAGTATCACAACTGGCAATAGTCCAGGGCATGAGTGTCGTGGCCAGTACATGCAGCATGGACATGAAGTACTGGGATGGCTCCAGAGGAGAAAATAGAAAAAAAAGTGCAGACCCTCAGAAAATGCACTGCAAAAGACTGAGAGTTCAAAATGCTAACACAACAAAATGCTGACATTCAAAATACAGACAAAAAGCACTGAAACCCACAGGAAATAAATCTCAAAAACAAACAAGCAAAAAATAAATACTCTACTTCTCTGATCATTCTATACTGAAAATTGAATAAAATGAATCAAACAAAAAACTAAAACTATAGCAATACCATGGGACAAGGTTTAGTGATAATGTTATGAAAAGTTTTTTTTCAAGATAAGGTGGCATTAGTACGGTGGTATGGGGGGGGGAGTTAGAGTTAGGAATAACACACATTAGTAAGGTAGTGCAGAGGGCTTCACTCTATGTACCACCTTAGTAATGTTTGCTAACCCTAACCCTAGCCCTAACCCTGCACCTTAGAAAAAAAAAACTTTCTGTAACACTGTCACTACACAACATAAGCTCTGACAAAGAAACAAAAAACACACAAAAGCTATCCTCTTGCCCAGTTCTTACCTTAACCTGTCATCACTTGCACAAACACACTCCCACCTCTTAAACAAACCCATTTATTTACCTCTGTATACATTCTGAATTATCAACACTTTGATACTGCATTTCCAAATGTCAGCATTTTAACTGTAGGTATATATATATATATATATATATATATATATATATATATATATATATATATATATATATATATATATATATATATATATATATATATATATATATATATATATATATATATATATATATATATATATATATATATATATATATATATATATATATATATATATATATATATATATATATATATATATATATATATATATATATATATATATATATATATATATATATATATATACTGGGGGATATATATATATATATATATATATATATATATATATATATATATATATATATATATATATATATATATATATATATATATATATATATATATATATATATATATATATATATATATATATATATATATATATATATATATATATATATATATATATATATATATATATATATATATATATATATATATATATATATATATATATATATATATATATATATATATATATATATATATATATATATATATATATATATATATATATATATATATATATATATATATATATATATATATATATATATATATATATATATATATATATATATATATATATATATATATATATATATACGTGCTGGGATATATATATATATGTATATATATATATATATATATATATATATATATACACACACACACACACACACACACACACACACACACACACACACACACACACACACACACACACACACACACACACACACACACACACACACACACACACACACATATGTGCATGTGTGTAGATAGTTTCCCTGTTAAAATTATCAGCGGTTCGTTGCTTCGGTTTATGAGCGTTTCGATGCAGTTTTCTCAGTTTTTTGGATTTCGAGTAAGTGTAATTTCAGTTAATGATAGTAGACTTTGTGTGTGTGTGTGTGTGTGTGTGTGTGTGTGTGTGTGTGTGTGTGTGTGTGTGTGTGTGTGTGCAAGTCAGTGCTAGTGGTTTCCGTCTCCTTCTCTCTTCCACATTCTTTCTTAACTTCTCCTGTTTCTTTCCACTAAGTAAGACAACTGAGTTTCAGCTTTTATGGTTGTTACATGAGTTTACCTCACTTTCATGAATAGTTTTGTAATTTCATAGGTTCTTACTAGCTAGCTGCTCTACGTACTTACTAGCTATGCTGGGTAACAATATACAGCCTACCCATGTAACCCAGAATTAAAGGTTTCTCACTCAATTCTCTTCTTCCCCTGGGGTAAATGTGTGGATACCTATCCAATCTTTGAAGGCAAAGCCTGAAGGAAGTCAATGTGTTACACAGTCTGGCTGACATGTAAGGGGAACTTTTTTTTTATTTTATTTTATTTAGACTTTTTTTAACTGTTTTTGTCCCACTAGATCAGAGATATAGATGTTGAAGAGGAGTGGGTCCAGGACAAAGGCCTTTGGATCTCCACTAGTGGCATGCCATTTAGACGAGAAGGTACCATTGGGTGATATTGTTGTTTATATATACAACCAAAAGCTACTGACCCACACAAAACAATTTTACTGACCTCTAACACCTTGGCAAAAGCCTTCATGGAGTAACAAAAAAATTGTTGTTTATGTTTAGATTAGTGACTTTGTCGATAATACCTGCAGGAATCATACTGAAGACTTTACAGAGGTCCAACTAGGTACTTGGGCAGAATGACTTTTGTCAGTGTCTGTTATATTTTCAAAGAAAACCAGATTAAGGAGCCAAAGGCTGCCTGTCATGAAGCCAAACTGATTACGGTCTAGGGTCTGCAGTTCACCAGTTTCACTGTGTGTGCTGGTGACCAGGATATGTTCCCTGATTTTGCACATAATACTGGTGAAACTAATAGGACAGTTACAGCCAGAGTCGGTGGTGGATCTGCCCTTCAGGAAGCAAACTGATTATTCTCAGGAATATACCCTGTGGACAGACTAAAGTCAAAATGGTTTAGAAGGGATTCAGTGATGTTTTACATTGCAGATACTAGGATACATGCTGCTATGCTGACTGGGCCCATGGGACTATTGTTTCTGGTTTTATATAGAGCAGTTCAAGGGAAGAAACAGAGGACTGCGTGGGTGGGTGTGAAACTAAAACTGAATTTGTTGGGTAGAATGTTGGCTATGATTTTGGGATCAAAATAGTAGTTTTCTTAGACTGACACTTGGCTCAGTGTTGAGTGTTGCTTCTAATATTGTTAATATAGTTAAAATAGGCCTTACGTTTATAGGTGGTTACTGTCAGTTCATATTTTTGCTTATGCTTCTTAATGAAGTGCTTGAGTTCTTCACAGCCCTGACTAAACACCTTCTTATGGTAGGATGTGGGAAAACCTTTATATGAAGCAATTAGTTTTTTTCCTCTTATAGAGTTTATTTTGGAGTTCAACCACAGGGGTTTATTTTTTGATTTCTCATTGTACTTATGCCAAATGGGGATGGATTTCTCTGTACTTTGGTTTAGGCAGGAATAGAAGTCAAGAGGTATGTGTAGCAGCTTTAGTGAAAGGGTCAAAACAGTGTGATTCTTTTGAATTTCTTCAGGTCCTCAGACAGGAAAATTAAGTTAGCTTTGGAATAGTTTCTGAATATCACAGAGTTATGGAACAGAATGTTACTAGTTCTGAGAGGGAGGAGGAGGCAGTTTAGTGGCCAGATTTAATCAGGGAGAGAATGATGCTGCATGCAGAGGCAATTGCAAGGAAAAAGATTAAGTATGTTTTCACCTCTGGGGGATTTTGTAGTACTTGAGATAGGCAGGTGGTGCTGATAAAAATAAAAAAAAAATGCTAAATGTACTTATTGTAGGAAAACCAATGTTGCCAGCATCTAGTTGCATAAAATAAATTTATTAGAGTAGCTAAATAGGTTCAGAGACAATCACTAGACTGATTGCCCTTATGTGCCATTTTAAGCCTACTCAATTTTCCTTGGTGAGAATCAAATCCTG